>NC_045158.1:9181320-9481320 GCF_900700415.2 Clupea harengus | reverse complement strand
ACAAGCCTCCCACACTACAAATAAACAGTAAAATATCAGGAGACGGCGTGTAATGTCACAACCATAACAATTTATTTGGGGAAGACCACACACACACACACACACACACACACACACACACACACACACACACACACACACACACACACACACACACACACACACACACACACACACACACACACACACACACACACACACACACACACACAAATCATGTAGACTCATAAAAGGAGGTCCCACAACAACATGCATTAACGTCACCTTGATGACAGTCCTGACAGGGCCTTGTTGAGGACCTCCGGCGTGTCGTCAGAGGGAATGGGGACTTCGGGGACGCCTGTGTCAGCTTTGGTCTCGTTGTCTGATGCCCCATCGACCCGTCCTTCCGTATCTGACCCCTGCACATGCAGAGGACATTTTAACAAATTATTTTGTACTATTTGGAAAGATACACTCATAATGACTGACAACCAAGAGTGACTGACAAAGCAGAGCTCTAGAAGGCTCTAGAACTAATACAAGAAAAGCCTCGCCGACTGAGGTAAGGGTCGATTGCGGTCAGGTTTTTAAGTTATTCAAATAATTATTGTATGCATTGTAAAATGAACGTATATCATAGAGGGAAAAGTGAATGAGCTGGAAAAGCAATTAATAGAGATGTGATATTTATTAAATGGAACCTTTGCACCAGATGAAACTGCATATGAGCATTAGCACAGTGATTAATATATGCCTGAGATTAGGGGATCAACTGGTGGCTTGATTCAATCTGAGAGGAAGCCTAAAAATAGAAGAGTGAGATGGAGGAAGCAACCTTGCAGTAATTACAATGATTGAAGCAACTAAAACATATTGCATTAGGCTACATATTGATAGTGCTGGGAGCGGTGTTTGTTTAAATCCATTTAAAAAGGTCTCCACCATAAAAATGGCATGAATCCAGATGACCCTGTCTCCCTCTCCATGGCAACCGCCTACTAACTGTCATTAGAGAGAAGCAGTCGTGAGCAGCTGCTACTATTCTTGCTCCATCTCGCCTTCTGTCTTTTTCTCTCTCTCATCCACATCGTTTCTCTATTTCATCTCTCTGTGCCGCTTCTTTTGTCTTGCTTTCTTTCTATCACCCCTGTGATTGCTGTCTCTCTTTGCATCCCTCTTACAAATGATTTCCTCTCAAGCACACCCTAGATTTAAAACACAGTTTCTCTTTTCTGTGCCTGGGGTACCAATCGTGACATATAAACACACACACAGACACACACACACTCAGTCTCTCAATCAGACTGATAGGACCTCCAGGCTCAGTGGTTGCCATGGAGACCCCATCCTGCCACTCAGGATGCCCATGTTAAAAATAGACTCCACCCAGACCACAAATAGCACTCCAGGAACTGAGGAGACCCTTACGGGCTTCCTGTGTAGGGAATAGTCAGCCTATATGTGTGTGTGAGAAACAGTGTGAGGTCTAGCACAGTCCTCCCACTGATCAGTTTGGATGGGAGATGGCATGTCTGTTTCCTTGTCCGTCTCCTATGTCCTTAAGCAAGAGTCAAAAGGGGACACTGGTGGTTGTCCATCTGTTGCTTTGACAAGTACTGGAAAACATCAAACAGCTTTGATGTGAGAGATATACATTTGAAGGCATATTTTAATAGTGCGTGTGGCAATCCTGTGTGAGCTTAACGTTGCTAGAGCTAAATTAACACATATCAGGCCCGACTGCTTCAACTGGGTTGCACAACTGATGGTCGACTATGTGTACAAGTTACACACATTTAGCCTATATCTATGTGCTATCATCTGATGCTGAAGTTGTTTGAAATCTTTTCCTTCCCTTCCAGGAAGGCACCTCCCTAGGGGCAAATCAGCTGTCCGTCACTTTACTTCTCAAAAGGAATCAAGGACAGAACTCTGGAAAATTTTGCTTTTCACAGTTTCCGGCCCACAGTGTTCAGTGCCCATGGGAACCAAACACAGTATCCAGGCTGGTGGGGCAGGAGCTACTACCTACCTACCTACTAATGTTGGCTAGAACATCAAACACATTGTGCTGATAAAACACAAAAGTGTTTGTCTTGTATGTCCTAACATACACTCTTTATTAGCTCTACCTAATAAGCCTACCATGAGTGTTTACATACCAACCCTACTCGGCGACAGAGGTCACAATTGTAAGCCCAACTGTAAAAGGCAGTCAATTTAGTGACAAGTAAAACTACTTTGGTACACCCAGGAGACATGACTATTCGTATGCTGCTAGATCTAACAGAGTTAAGTCCTAAGAGAACCCTGTGTGAAGGACGAACTAATTTGGCTGAACATTTAACGCACAGACAAAGAGCTCTTTCTGAGGTGAAATTATTCACTCAAAATTGTGACAAGCTCAAAACGAACACGGTACAAGATGACAAAAACAACACATCTTGTACCACCACATTCAACTCCAAAAGCTATCTCTTCATGACACACTATTCTAACTCCCCCTGAGAATTTCTGAGCTTGCTTAAATGTCAAAATGTATACTCTCGTAGACACTCAAACGTTATGCTCAAGCAAAAAAGGCTGCATGATGTGGTTGCGTTACTAGTCTTTGCACAATCCGGCCATTTACAAAGTAACATTACTTGTCACTACATTCAGTAGTAGCTTGATTAGTTACAGGATTACTGGTTAGTCCAATGAGGACAATGCTAGGCAGGTTAAGAGTTTAAGACAAAAAGTTATGGCTAAGATAAACATTGGGTTGCAAGCGAATTTCATCTTAGCCTTCTCAAGTGAAGTTACTTACCACAAACACCACGCCCCTTCTCAGATTTAGACTAATAAGTTTCATCATGAAACCTTTGGTGACACAAACAAGCTAAGCCAATGAAGACATAGATGTTTTGTGGTTTCGGAAAACACGAAACAGATAATAGTAAACTGCTTTAAATATAGACTAAGTCACCTCGCTCACGAATACCTACCACTACCAGGTTCGCTTACAGGAGCGACATCTTCATAACTTTAAGTGCTGTTCGTCCGGGGACAGCTCGTGAAATGTAATTCACCACGTAATGCGTTTACTAACGGTAGCCACTTAAAAAAATCACGACCAGTGGTATATATTTGGTACACACCCAAGCCACCAGTAGCCTGTCGGGTCTCGGGGAATGTCCACAATCTATTGAATTGAGTCAAGGCATTACTAACTAGACATGATTGAATTGCTAGCTAGGCAGGTCCCAGCTTGCAAGCATACGATTCCAATACAACCCCCCACCAAGACTAACGTTATTTACAAGGCTGCGGGCAGGTTACCTAAGTAAATGTAGACCACCTGCCCAAATAATACAACCAGTAGAGTACGTCAACATTTAGACTGCGATATGTTCAAACGTAGCTAGCAATCAGTTGTATGGACAGGCAAGACGCGGGCTTAGAATAACTAGAAGTGGCACCCACTGGCTAGTGTTAGCTAGCTGCTAGCACGAGTTAAATTCAAAGCTAACGTGATTTAAGTCATGGTAAGCTAGCTGCCCATCTTGTTACCTTGTCCTCTGATTGTTGATGCTGTAACTCGTTCTCCGTGGGGCCGCGATGCCGTAGTTCTGTCATTTTATGGCTTCTGTCTCACAACAAAGAGTCCAATGTTGCGTTCAAGAAAATAAACAAAGTTGGATATATTTTACAGATTTGCTTGCAGCATACGCTCAAGCAGATGCTAGCTGGCTAGCTAGCTGCTGTAGTTTACACACTGACTGACATCCTCGTCACGTTCGACGGCGCACTACCCTACTGGTCCATACCATGCCCCACCTACTCCACAAGCAAGTAGAGATATTTAATCAATATCTGAGCAGTACACAAAGTAAAATTGTATCAGTGAATAAACAAAATAATAACGAATACCCATTCGTACAGCTAAAACCTAATGCAATGCGTTATTTTCAAACTGAGGGGTACAGAGTCAATGTGCTGGAAAGGTGAGATTCTGTTCTCTGTATCTAAAATCTGACACTAGATGACAGCAAATCCCTTCATTTCAAGACATCATGAATACCTTTAGGGGTCTGAGCACAGCAGGATGATTTGCTTCCCATTTAAGGACATTTCCCACCAACATTTCAGTGAAAAAAATCACATCTGTTTCAGTGTTTCAAGCAGTTCATACATGGAAAAAGCAAATATGCTCTTAAGAGGATACTCAATTATTGGTGACTATATTTTCTTAATGACTGGATTTAGATTTTAGATTAGATTTGACCTAAGGCTGTACATTTCTTTGACCCAGTTATAAGGAGCATCTCTCAGATACGTAACATGGGTCATGTCACCATGAGGTGTAGCATGTGTTTAGAGGCCAGTTCATGCACTGGTATTGCCTAGTGTCTGTCCTTTGAGTATATCAGCATATATGATATGGATAACAGCATGGTTATGTAATCTATTTGTACCATGACAATCTCAGACTATTCATCTGGTACAGACTGCTCAGAGTTAAGAATTACAATCTCTGTCTTTCTATGTAATGTGCAGATGTGGACAGGATGAAAAAATAATGTCTGACCCCTCTAATCTGCTCTTGCATCTGGAAGGTTCAGGATACCTAAGTGTAAATTCAATAATTAAAAAGCACCTTCGTGTACATATTACAGCAAAATTGTTCTGTTTCAAGTGGTAATGTATGTTCGCCACGGGTATTTGAGGATGTAAATGTGTGATAGTTTTGAAAGTTGTTTACTGATATGTTTGGATGCTGTGTTCATACTGTGCTCTATAATCTGTTGGGATAAGCCGTGCTGTGAGTTCAAGTCATGTTTCCCCATGTATGATTCTTTAACACACACACACACACACACACACACACACACACACACACACACACACACACACACACACACACACACACGCGCGCGCACACACACACACACACACACACACACACACACACACACAGTGTTTATATACTACTGTGTGTGTGAGTGTGTGTGTGTGCACATGGAAAATATTGACATACCAGACAGTGGACCACAGCCAAAATAAAATCCTTTGTCAGAAGTGTCATAATGTGTATATTAGTCTCAGTCGCTTTGGTACATTTTTTAAATTGAAATTCGCAAAACTATTTGACATCGTTTAGTCACTTGAGCTCTTGATGACAGCAATTTCTCATAATAATTTCACAATTCTTTTGAACAAATTGCAAACACTTTTGGTATATGTATGCAAATGAGTGTCTTATTGCCTGCAGTTACCAACATTATCAATTGCATGTTGATCAAAATTCTTTATGCAGCTTTTCTGTTGAATGGTGGTATCATCTAGGCATCTATTCATTGTGTATGCCATGACATGCAAAGTGATTGAACCATTTATCATTGTTTGTCAAGCAAATATTTCTGTGATGCTGGTTTTTTTGAACGTTTGTTAATTATATAGTTTTTCTCAGTCGCTTTGGCACTCTCTCAGATCTGAATGAATATTCTCAAATTGTTCAACCTCCACATCATGTAGTAACTTGTACACATCATAACACCAATTTCTCATTGTTTTGAATATTTTGCAAATGTTTTTTGTACATTCATGCAGAAAGGTTTGTACAGTCGTCTGCTGTTTAGTCTGACCCCCAATGGTTTGGTGGACTCAAAAGAATGCTGATTAATGTTCTGTCGATTTCACTCTGTACTTTTTTTTCGGAATGCAGGTGAAATGTCTATGGTCATCATGACTGGATAACATTGCTTGGTTCTCAGAGGATATGTTTGGCATGCAAGACTGTCCCATTGTTTCTCAACAGGTTGTATGTGTTGCTATGCAACAATCTGGTATGGAGATAGATTGAAAGAGTGAAAGAGATACAGTACAAAACTAATTTGGAAATAAGGAATACCCTTTAAGGATTACATTTTATGTTGACAACATGACTAAGCATGTTGACTCTCTTAGTTCCAAACGATGTATGAATGTTTTTTTTAGACATAAACTAAGCATTTAGAGTGAGTTACGGGCTTTTGCAGGTAATCCATTGTGTGGTATAAATTGTTTTGAGAAATGCACATACTGTTTTGAAAATGTTAAGGATGTTTCGAGAAAAACTGTAAATTACTTGTCTTTGATGTTTTACTTTTGATGATACGGCGTGCTCCAATATGTCCAAATGCAGGAAATGTGTCCCTGGCATTTTGGCTCAGAACAGTCCACCACAGCTGATTACAGCATGCACCTTCCCTTAAATATATTATAGTGTAGGTGACCCACTGTACTATATACCCAAACCACACAAAGAAACAGAGAGCCAACACACAGCTAGCTTACATGCTATGTTCTTCTATAACCTGTCAACCTTTTTTTAATGTAAAGACTACCCCACTAGCGCTATTTGGCTCATCTTTATCAGGGAGGCTTTATGGGATGCTGAACTTGGAGTAGTCTAGTGGTCTAGTGGTCTATTAGTCTAGTAGTCTAGTGGTCTAGTGGTCTAGTGGTCTAGTAGTCTAGTAGTCTATTAGTCTAGTAGTCTAGTAGTCCAGTGGTCCAGTGGTCTAGTGGTCTAGTGGTCTAGTGGTCTAGTGGTCTAGTGTTCTAGTGGTCTAGTAGTCCAGTGGTCCAGTGGTCCAGTGGTCCAGTGTTCTAGTGGTCTAGTGGTCTAGTGGTCTAGTGTTCTAGTGTTCTAGTGGTCTAGTGGTCTAGTGTTCTAGTGGTCTAGTGGTCTAGTAGTCTAATCTAAAAGCTCTAGGGCTCTATGGCTGTGTTCTCATGACACGACCCTGACACTTACTAAGCCACCTGAGCTTCTGCTTACCCATTGTACATCACTTTCATACCTTGGTGCTCTCTTGACCTCATCTCCCTATTATCACCTTTGCCCCCTTCTTCTTCTGCCTGGCTTAACAACACACACAATTGTACCTTCCTGGGAATCATCTGCAGTGATCTATGTCTATGTCCACAGTCATCAGTCTTGTAAATGTATACTGTAAAATTACTTCAGCAGGTTGTAAATGATTGTAAATGGTACTGTCCAGTAACTTTCAGGTTATTTTATATCCTTCCATTACATTCTTACAGTAATAAACCACTTGGATACTTGAAATTAGTGACATGGATGACATTAAACTCACACTACATATAATAAAGTTAGATGGAGACAAGTTAAAAGAATCATCATTGTTAGTGAATGAAATAGACAGCAAAAATATCTGGAAATAAGGAAGACACTTCCAGGGTTCACTTTTACATTGTTCATAAATAATGACATAAGGACTCTTCATTCTGATGGCACTGACATTGACATGAATATTTCATTTGACATATTACCTAAGGATTTTGTGGGTAAAACAATGTGTGGAGGAATGCACTTACTCTTTTGAAAACGTTATGGATGTTTCAAGAAATGTACCAAGGCGGACAAAAACTGTCCATGTTATGTCCTCTCAAATCTCAGAGCTGTAGCAAATAACAAAGAATAATACCTAATACCTTGCCGTAAATTGGGTATGAGGTTCTGTTTTCAGAGAAAATTCATAGCCCAATTCAGCAGTCACACAGTCTCAGCTGTTTTGTGGGTTATGTAACACTCCAGGACCCTGTCCTGCAGGCATGCCGAAGAGTAAATCTTATGTTCACTGCAATTGCTTTTCCAGTAAATCTAGCAGGGGCTCCGCCAGTGCTGGGAAGCCCTGCTATAGGTCACCCCACTCTTCACGTCAATTTATGGCCCACAGTGGACCTGACTTGTGCTGACATGCAAAGCCACATAAGTAACTCTGCATGCAGCAGCTTTCCTTCCTCTTGTTCACTTTCAAGGTGTCTGCAGATTCTGCTTCATGCGAAATAGGCTCACGTTCCTCAACACCAACAGGCTCAGTGCTGTGTCAGGATCCCTTGCTCCGACTGGCCCATAGCGGCCATGGCACGATGCCAGCCCAATGCAGATGTGCATGCCTGCAGGTGAACCGGAGAGTAAATGAGGAGGTGAATGAGTAAGCGTGTGTGTAAGTGAGATTGACAGACGGTATCAGTGAGCTGGCAGTGAAGCTGGCCATGACCGGTCACCCAGTGGTGCTGCATGAGACACTTACGCATGTATATGATATTTTAGAGGTCAAGGCCATAGTATGTTAATCAAAGATAACTCAGCGTTACCCAAGGGACCATGTGTAGAACATAGAGCAGAGCTTTATTATTAAACCCCAACCACCAGAGGGAACTTTAGGCTTGTTCCTGACCAGATTGAAGACCGGTTCTGCCGTTCTCCTGGCACACTGGTTCTGTTTATGTGCTGTGTCATGCTGGGCTATCGAGGCAGGGGAGGGGTTTGGGCTGTTCCATGAAGTGGTAGATTTTGGCTGAGACTCAATAGTAGCTTCCACAGGACTGCAGGGCTCCAGCTCTGGGTTGTGGGACATCTGCAATGCAGAAGTCTATATATAGCAGTAGGTGAGGGGAGCATGAATGAGAGAGAGACAGAGAGTAAGCAAGAGAGAGAGAGTGAAGGAGGGGAGGGGGATTCTTAATGAGTATAACATGAGCATGATAGCATGTTTTCGCTGCATGAAATACATTTTATAATCAGAACTAATATGGTAATACATAAATGAATGAGCAACTGAACTGAATCTGAAGATTCAGTGAAGTAATGAACCCAAGCAATGCTCCCAATGAATATTAAGGACTTGTACATCCCGGTTATGTTTTTGTTTTTATTTTTAGGTTGTGTTTGAGACTCTTTGCTATCAATTTCACAGAATATGTTAAGTGTTTTCAATTCCCTTATATTTTATTCTAATTGTCTGTAAAGTGTTTTAGATATGAATTCCTCAGTTTTATTCAGTTTCACTTAGGTAATCTTTTAAAGAAAAACATTCTTTCACTTTTTGTTATCAAACAGTAAAAAAAAAATTTAAACATAGTTTTTACAACATCTTTATCCTGGGTGCCTGAGTACAACACACATTTTTTAGGACAAATATGGGGTAAATAAAGCAAGACCTTAAATAATTTACACCAAATTGTCATTGTAAATGTTTTGTTTGAGGAAAGAACGAGGGAGGGGGGGTCAGAAGAGGTAACATTAAACACTCGGTGTGTGGATGATGCAGGACAGCTCACTCAGGCGTAAGTCTGGAAGATTAAAAGTGTAAGAAGAGCATGCCGGATCGGACAGATTTATCGTGAAAACAAGCAGAAAATGAGCCCACGTGAGCCTCGCGCCCTGTGACTGTGGCACGCAGCCACATCCTTGATTTGTCTGGCCGGATGGGGAGATATGCCGTCAGCAGGTTTGCCGCTTTGGAGAGGCATGCATAATTGATCAGGCCTATCTCACAGCCAGCCCAAAGATTTGCAGTGATAGAACGATAAATCCCTGGACCGTCCGCCCCAACAGCCTCCTACATCACGCCATGTTGATGGGCCACCTCAAGGCCGTAATTACATTTCTATTTAAAGCTGAATTATCATTATGGTAGAGGAGGCCTGACAGCCAAGAACTTGACTGACCTTGCTTTTGCCTGGCACTTTACGGTATGTTGGATTCTCTGAGACACCGGAGAATGGGCATCACATCTAATTTTACCAAATGGTCTCCTAAAACTATGCTCATCTGATATAATATTGCTGTGACATAAATCATTTTGACCCATGTGAGCATTTCAGACGTGTATTTTACCATACGTAAGTATCGTAACGTTATTACAACAACATTAATATGTCATAAGATTTGTCTCAGTTTTGGGGGAACCTGTCAGTGCCTTATAGCGAGATGTTCTGTTTATCTCTTAATCTTCTGATCTCATCTGTTATAAATGAGTGTACTGTCCTTCCTGGTGTGATCGCTCATGATGGAGAAAATGAAGCCTTGGCCCTTGACAGCTGCACAGGTTACTGCAGAGCAACGGCCATGCATCCCTCCCCTCCATCCATCCATACATGTCCTCCTCGTGACCATGGCCGGATTAACCATATGGGCAACTGGGCAACTGCCCAGGGGCACCAAGACTCCAGGGGCACCAAGCAACCGATGTATTTTTTATTTTAAAAAAAAATTATATTTTTTTCATTCTGACCCCACGTCAGCACAATTTGACGTTCCAAACACAATGCACAAACTCAGCGAAAGAGGCACCAACAGAACGATCAAGATGAAGCGGCAGCGGTAATGCAAAAAAGTTAAAGAGTGTAGAAATGCGGCAACTTTTTAAAAAATGCGGTTGCAAAGGTTTGAACCGTGTAAATCTGTGTTTTTCAGAAGGCAAAGTGTGTGTGTGCTGTCTGCTTCCAATGGTTCTGAAATGATAGTTCGTTAGTAGACTGCGCTTGCAAAGGTTTGAGCAGTGTACGTGGGTGTCACTAAATGCATAACCTCGCCGATGTTTTTGATAGCCGTCATCACTTCTTGTTAGCTATTTAAGTTTTGGAAAGCTTTGTGAACTGCAAAGCTTATTCGCGGTGCTGTGAGTTGGTTTAATGATAACTGAATCCAACTAACGTTGGATTGCTTTTTGTAATGTCAGATTTCATTGATTGGTGTGCTATAATTGCAAAGAAGATTGACAACTTTACTATGCATTGTTAAGAAAGTGCTATTAATGTCGCCACATACTGGTTGAAAGATGTAGGCTACTTGGCAGGCTTCTGACTTGTTTTTTGGGCGAGTTCGATTAAATAAATAAAGCTTGATTTGTTTTGTACATGTGCCCATGTTCTCCTTTTCTGTGTAGATTATAGTAGATGTGTACTGTATATCCTGTATATCCTACTTAAGTACCAAAAGTAAAAGTATAAACTTTATTATGATTTAGACGAATAATATACCTGTTGAGATTAGTAATGATATTTCATTAAGGTCAACAAAAGATAAAACAATAGTTCTGCACTGTATTAAGTTATGATTTCTAATAACATAAGTTTACATTAAACATAATTTACAGCATGTGCATTAATTACTTTGGCAAGTTTGCTATAAGCGGGATAATGCACTGGGAGCAAGTGAGTTATGGAAAATAACCGCACTTCAGGGGGGTAAACGTGTTGAACGGTTATTTTCCTATAACTGTCTAGCTCCCAGTGCATTATTCTTTACATAGGTTACATCAATGTATGGAAAATGTAGTGGAGCAGTATTAAGCAAAAAGTATGTATAAAAAAACAATCAAGTAAAGTACAGATACTCAGAAATACTTGAGTACAGTAAGAAAGTATTTCTACTCAAATTACTACCCCGGTGGATAGGTATGGTTTGTGTTTTGCGGGGTGGGGGTAGGTGGGCACCAGAGAGTCACTGTTGCCCAGGGGCACCATGAAGTCTTAATACGGGCATGCTCGTGACCTGTACCTCAACACAGCCCACAGGTGTGGAGACAAACACCTCTGCTCTGAGCTGCTGATACTGACTGAAAACATTCATAACGTTTTTCTATAATACAAATTCACCTCTCCTGGACACAGAGGGACTGTTTTATTTCTTTTTTGTCTGATTCCTTATTTATGTATGCTCTGAATAAAGTTTATGTCTTGTCTGTTTAAAGAAGATTGTGTGAAATTCATTGATTCGTCTGATTTGAGAATGTTATTTGCAATATGCCCCAGTAAATTCCCCCAACACTTCAACATTTTTCCAATGAAAATGTGTGCGGATACCCCAAACAGGGCAAAGTAACATAAATACATGACACAAACTTTGGTTAGTAAATGGCTTTATTTGGCTTTGGAAAGAATATCACTGTATGATGTAGCACATACAGTCACAGTAGTATAGCAGAACGGTCTGTAAAGTGTCAGCATTCCTGAACCACCTCCAACATGTGACAATGCAAGTGAAGACTGCTTTCGTTCATGGTTAAGGCATTTACATTTTTTTAGACACAACAAGCAAATCTATCCTATCCTCTCATATTTGTCAAGCTCCGAGAATCAGGCCATGCAAGTACTTGCTCTTGATTCATTCACCTATCAGAGAAAATCAGGGGGAGTGAAATGTGAAGACTCTCTCCACAGCGCATCCAATTCCCTTTTCAGAAACTTCAAAACAATTACAGACATTCTCTCACATACCCTGCTGAGATAATAAGAATAACTCTGAGAAAAGTTCACTTTGCTCCATGATCCTATAGGAAATTGGCCAAACGCTGTAGACAAATTAGCTGTCCTCAGCGGCTATTTTTACTCATCATCTAACAACTCTTTTTTTTCCAATTCAATTAAATTCAATTTTATTTATATAGCGCCAAAACAATAAAGTTGTCTCAAGGCGCTTTACAGCATTTTAACCACAACCACACATTCACTGCTATCGTCTCAATGAAAAAATAAAACACAGCTCTTATTCTTACAGTTCTGTAGGGTTGTTCTGTCACTCATTCTACCTCCATGACCACATTGACCACATTGACGTCTGTGAATTCGGGCCTGGACTGCAGTGTGGTAGAGGGAATGGAAATAGTGGTTTTGAATAGCCCTTAACTGTGGCGCGGAACGATAAGACAGTGACTTCACTGCGTGACCTCTCGTCTGGCTGTCACCAGCAGAGAGAATGGAGTGCTGTCACCGTCATGACCACCTGCCTCACCATAAGAGCTACCAGCCCCTCACCCTGTTCGAGACAGGCTGCCGAGCATACATACGCACACTCACATACCCAGGCTAGCTAGCTGGGGCTCACTGATCGGGGTGCCGTTCTGCTGATCTACTGCAGGGCGGAGAGTGAAACCATTTGAGCTACTAATCTGGGAGAGGGCATGAAAGTGAAGACAAATGAATCAATCAAGAGGAAGTCATTTTCAAACAGAAAAGGTATAGGACAGTATATAGCAGCAGACGTTTTTTTAATTTTCTATTTTGTTATCATTCCACAAGAGCATTGTTGCGAAAATACACCGGCCTCCAAATTCTGTGCCCTCCAAATTAACTAAATATCTATTTTATTTGGATAGTTTTGTTTTGAAATTCCAAGGTGCCACTTTTGCCGTGCTGTGACCAACGCGGTGAGAGAGATGGATTGATGAGGAATGGAACCACTTATTTATTGTTGTATGTTTTCTGTTCATTAGAAGAGTGAAAGGGAAAAAAAACATGGTGCAATGCATAATTTCACAAACACACAGGTGTAGTAACAAGCCGTGTGGCCAGAGGTGATAGGGGGTTCATCTGAATTATGAAATTTCACCAACCGCGGGATGATTTGCATCTCTGTTGGGTTCTTCACTTAAACATTCACTAGACGCACATTATCAAGCGCTTTTTCTGATGACACTATATGCTTACTTCATCTCCCATTCTTATTTTGTTGTTGGAAATCAGATAGCACCTTAAAGTTGGGACCATTAAAATTGGTCCTCTTGCACCAGATCTCCATATGGTCAGCAGTAGGCTACCAAATGAATACCCCACAGCCACCTTCAAGGGTTATTTGATCGACACTGCTATATTGGCAATAATGGCACATTGTAAATGGGTATCTCTGGGCACACTGGTGCCTCAGTACCTCCTCATTCATAAGCGCTCTGTTTAAGGCATTCAGTTCCTAGCCATCTGAACATTCAAAGGTCTGTTTGCGGTTCCTTGACTATCCTCAGTTTGCTACATAGATAAAATATCCCTTTCTATACCGGCTGAAGAAGCATGCTGTAGTCTCCTCCCTTTTACCACAAAGCAGATAAAGAAGTTCCTCTCTAAGACTAAATCATTTTCAGCCTGTGTTCACAAGACCTTCTCCAATCAAAAAGCAAAGTCAGAAACATGAGACAAAAATAGGCTGTTTTGTGTTTGTGAGTGTGTGCATGTGTGGTGTGTGTGTGTGTGTGTGCATGTGTGTGTCTGTGTGTCTGTGACAGAGAGGAATTTCCTCATTAGCTTGGTCAGAGAGAGAGTGACACAAGAGTGATCCTGATGAGTGTCTGACTGAGTGAGTGAAATTAGTGAGCAAATGAGTGAATGAGTGCAAGAGTGAAGAGGGAGCGGGTGTCACAACAAGCAGTTTACTTGCTGCTCTTGATGGCAGAGCCTCCCTTCTTCTTATCTTTCTCTTTCTCCTTCTCTTGTTCTTTCTCCTTCTCATCCTCCTGCTCATCCTCTCCCTCTTCATCATCTCCTCCCTCATCATCCTCACCCTCTTCCTGATCATCTCCATCCTCTCCCTCCTCTCCCTCCTCTCCCTCAACCTCCTCCTCCTCTCCCTCTCCTTCTTCCTCCTCTTTGTCCTCTACTTCGTCCTCTTCCTCGGGCTTGGCACCGCGCCTCCTGTAGGGGGCAGAAGAGCCCAGGGCATAGGGGCGGGAGGAGTAGGAGAAGCCGGAGTAGCCCGACTGCAGCATTGCCCCACCCATGGTGGTCAGACGACACTCCTCACCCTCCAGAAGCTTCCTGCATTCAGAGAGAGAGGGGGGATGGATAGATAGATAGATAGATAGATAGATAGATAGATAGATAGATAGATAGATGGAGTGAGAGATGTAGAAACATGTTCAGAACTCTTTCTATGGGTCAAGAGCTCTTTGTTTCCTACTCATACATTTGCAAAGGTGCTTTGAGATGACGCCTGAGGCGTGCTGTGTGTCTGACCTGTAGGCAGCAATCTCAATGTCCAGGGCCATCTTGACGTTGAGCAGGTCCTGGTACTCGCGCAGGTGGCGAGACATCTCCCCCTTAGTGCTGCGCAGGGCCGCCTCCAGTTGCTGGATTGTGTCCTGGGTTGGCCCACGCATCATGAATAAATTAATGAATGATTAATGAAACGACTATTAACCACTATTAAATAGGCACATCATTCATTGTTTCAATTGCTTTCAACTGTTTGCTCTCTCCATATATCTATCACTTGAAATATGACGAAACAATTACAATGCATTTCTCTATGCACTCTTTCTGTTGTCCTGTTACTGTAGTTGCAGTGTGGGGATTTTTTTTTTTTTTACTTTTTTTTTTTCATCTCAATTACTCTATCCCTGCAGACTCACACTGTATACTATATCTGTCCCACCATATAATTCCTCCCACCTGCATCTCTCCGGTCTCGTTGCCGTGGCGGTCCTCCATATCAGCCAGCTGCCTCTCCAGGGCCTCGTTGTGGCTCCTGAGGGACTCAATCTCCAGGGTGCGGGCCTGCACCTGTCTGCGGTACTCGCTCAGCTCGTCCTTGGTCTGCTTGATGGTGTCGTTGTTGCGGGCAGCCGCCTCGCTCACGCTGGCGATCTTGGAGTGGTACCACTCCTCAGCCTGATGCTGGTTCTTGGCTGACAGGTGCTCGTACTGGGCACGGATGTCCTTCAGAGCCACGGCCAGGTCTGGCTTGCTCATGTCCATCTCAACAGACACCTAGACGAAGAGAGGGGATGCAGACACCAATTTATAAAAAGTTAGGTGACAGGAAAATAACTAAAGATGAGAAGGGCCTATATGTCATTGAATAATTTCTGAGTTTCTTGCATATATCTAAATGTTGCATAAACCCTACAGGATAGGCCACTGTAAGTTTATGCTACTTACTCATCTCTACAGAAAAATATTGGAACTTTTTTTAGAGAAATCTGGGTACCGCATCTACATTTTTATCCAGTGACTAAAGTGATGTCAGTTATGAACTTCAATACAATGGTTGAAATGAGCTTCCATCGTTGAATCGCTTGAAGTCATGGGTCATTAGCCTGAAAAGTTTGTAGAGATATTTCAAAATACGTATACACATGACATTTTTATATATAATCAATTTCACCTATTAACCATGGTGAAGAGAGAAGATAGAGCTACTTGACACAGAGTGAGAGTGTACAGTCTAAACGAAGCTTGAATGCTTCGAGCTGATGTATTGGCAGCTGAGTCATGAACTTCACACCGTATGAAAATACGCTGAAGTGCATTCATTTTATCTTTGAGACAGCAGAACCTACCTGGGGTAAAGCCAGATAAACCAATCAATGAACCACACAAATTATGTTAGGGAGGATATGTGTAGTTAAACGTTTAGTTAATTCTCATGCACAAGACGTTTTCCTGTTCAGATACAAAAAAAATGCACTGGTGATAATATGTCGGTCGTGACCATTTGAATATTTATTGCTACTTTTAACGCCAGAGCTCTAAAAAAAAGTTCCTTAACTCTTTTCACTCACCAAAATTAGGCTATTTAATGCTATTTAGGGGTTATCATATGTGGTTAAGATGTTGCAGACCTACAACATCTAGGGAGAGCCACACCTCAAACAGCATTGTGAATGCTTTAAGGCTGCTCGCTCTCTGACGCACACTTTCTCTCTCCTTCCTCTATATCATTTACTTTTCATAACGCCATCAGTCACTGCAAAATTCTCCCATTTTCTCCTGCTGTTTATCGGAGTTATATTTTGACTCTATTTTTCATCTGTTAATTTTGTTGCCGAGACGTTTAGTGTGGCAATGGGACAACTGTCACGATGCTGCACTGCAGACAACTTCCTGGGGTGCTGCTATGCGCACTTGGGAAGCTGCAGTGCTGTAAATTACTAAAAAAGCCGCACGTCACGACTAATGTGAAAACTATAATATAATGGAATGTAATAAAAAGGCACGCCATTATTTCAGTAACAATAATCGTCAGAAATTATACCCACCGTTTTGGAAATGTTGTTTCGTAGCATGCGGCGTATTTGAATTAAACGGTGATCAGGGCTTTAACGTGTCTTGTATTTTTAAAAACCTCATTCAATATTTTAGGGCAGCTCGACACACACTGTAGCATAATTGGTTTCCGTAGTACCATTATAAAAACATACCACAACAGTGCAGTCAACAATTTAAGAGGACAATTGGTTTGCCTCACAGGACTAGTACGAAAAGGTGCGTGACTTTTCCCCACTTAATTAGACGTGAGTAGGCTAGATGGAAGAGAGATGCGTGACTAAAGAAAGTTGCGCACCTGTGTAGCCTGCATAGACGCCTGCATCTCCTGCAGCTCCTCCTCGTGGACTTTCCTGAGGAAGGCGATCTCGTCCAGCAGGGACTCAACTTTCTTCTCCAGTTCCAATCGGACCAGGGTGGCATCGTCCACGTCCTTGCGGTATGTCTTCAGGGTGTTCTCGGCTTCTTCCCGGAGCTTCGTCTCTTCATCAAGCTTCTCCTTCACCCGGTCCAACGCTTCGTTCATCTGCACGCAGTCGAGGTGCATTTGGCTCTTCTCGTGGGTAAGTTCTTCCACTCGTGCCCGGAGTTCGCGGATCTCTTGCTCATACAGGTCATGGAGTCGGGACGGCTCATTGTGGCGCTGGCGGAGAAGTGCCACCTCAGCCTCCAGGACCTTGTTATGCTGCTCGAGATTATGTACTTTGTCGATGAATGACACAAAGCGGTCGTTCAGACCCTGCAGCTGCTCTTTCTCGTTGGTGCGGATGATTTTCAACTCGTTGGTGACGGCTGTAGACTGCGTCAAATCAATGGGCTCCTGCAGGTTGCGGCCGGAGCCGAGTTTGCTGCGGTAGCTAGAGGACAGCATGGACGATGGAGAGCCATAGGTGCGGTGAGCTCCGGAGCGGTACCCAGAGGACAATCGAGAGGGGCTGCTGCTGACAGAGATGCGACCGGAGTGGCGGGGGGCCTCTCCAAACATCTTCCGATAGGAACTGTTGGAGTAGTCGATAAAACTCATGGTTGCGGTGGTTCAAATGCTGGTCCTCGCTTGACTTATCTCCAGTACCCGAGTGAAGTGAGAGAAAGAGAGAAAGAGGTAGGATGAGAGAAGTGAGATGCAAGTGCCGTTCAGACAGCTGCTTATATATAGGCCTGAAAGTTGAGCATCATTTGACGCAGACGCAGCAGGAGAGAGGGGAAAACCTGCAAGCTCCTGCAAAAAGCCAAGCTCCCCAGGGAGGGCAAAATCACTCATGCTGATCTTGTCTTGCATTTTAGTTCTGGCAACTCATCCTTTTCTGTCAAAGGCATGTTGTTCGGGTGGTCCACGCAAAATAGGGATATAGGCTACTTTTTAAAGCCCCAACCCGACAATAGAATATGCCATATATGACACTTAAGTTCAAAATAAAAACCTATCCAAGCATTAATCTTACTGTATCTGCTGGAGTCCCCTGGGTGTTGTTTGCTCCACTGGTAGGCATGGTGCCATTTAATTTAGGCTTACATATGTAATACAACAGTTTCCCCCTCTTTTTTAGTTTTTTAAGCTGCAACAGCAGTTGAGGTGATCGACCCATGTGCGTCAAAAGAAAGGCGTGTCACACTGTCTCTGTGTGTGTGTGTGTCTGCGTGACACTGTTATAATGCTGGGTGCTGTCACCCATAACGCACTATTCCGCATTGTCTGAATTAGAAATGAGACACGAAGGGTTCAGATACATGAACCAACAAGATGCTATGCGTGGCCTTAAAATCAATATGTGTCTCGTGTACTTTGGACGTCCTTAGCAGCAGCGATTAAAAGGCCTTTGCTTGTAAACAGTAAAACAGTAGATGTGTATATATAAATACACACACACACATGAAGAGAGAGAGAGAGAGAATGAATGTTGTAAGTTTGATTTTGTCGAAATCATTTTAGTATTTTTAAAGTTTCAGACATTTGAATATTGCATTTCCAACAAGGGCTTTGTCAAATAACATTAATATTTAGTGAAGACTGCATCACACCAGCAAGGAGCTTTGGAGAACAGTGCTCTCCATGCATACAGCGATATCACAGCACAGCAACACACCTTGGGACAGAGCCAGAGCATCCAGCCACGCCCTGTTCAAGGGCAGCACATCACACCACTGGCACTCCAGGGAATGCAGGTTTTCAAGCGTTCAATCAGCAGCCCCCTAACTGCTCTTCTAGGCCGCGCTGTGTGCATTCCAGAGCCGCAGTCCAGACATCTTCACCACTGCAATGTCCCAGTGACCAATGCTCCTGATTCTGCTTAGTCAGTTCGCATGTTGTACGAGAAAGCCAGAGGCTGCCAGAGGGGTTTGAGGTGCAGACTAAATGAAACATTCATGAAAGACCTCAGCTGTATCTGAGGAGCTGGATGTGGAACCACAACTACGGTAAATGTATGTGGAAAATCAAGTGAACACACTTCTATGGACGCAGCTTAAAAATGATAATAACAAGTAACAGGAACACTTGTGCTGGTGAGTTAAAATTATATTTCAGGAATAAATTAGCTGGGTATGATACTTATTTCATATTATCTATCTATTATTCTAACAACCAACAGAGTTTTATTTTATTGAAAAGGGTGTTACCAAATTATGATATGATTTAGTGTAGGGTATGTTATGTGTATAATTTTGTCTTAAAACACCTGCACGTTCCATAGCTCCATAGCAAGAATAGTTAATAAGCCTATGGATTTAAAATAATCATATCTTGAAACACAAACGGCTTCGCGAGGAATTTGTTATATTTGCAGAAAATAGAATGTCATGCAGAAAATGTGGGACGCAAAGTGTTAATTCATTTGGTATTTTCTCTTTCCTTCTTTTCGTCATTTCACTTAATTCTCAGAAAGGCCACAAGGTGGCAGGTAACGACAAGTTATCAATGTTCTGTCTGTGAGTGTTCAGTTCCTTGGTTGTCCAGCAGAGGCATAGCGAAGGTGTTTTAATACGTGAGGGTTTAGTTTTTTTATTTGCCATGTCGTGGGATTTCAGAGTCGGTAGTCTGGAACCTGACCAGTCGACTGTGGAGAGAGCAGCGGCCCTTCAGAATGACATTAAAACAATACCAGCAGAGCTGTATTGTCAGTTCAGAGAGGGGCTGACGTGGAGATGTGTCTGTCGTTTCAGCTCATAAATGTTCAACCAAACGAGCCGAAAATGTGCAGAAATTCGTCTACATTCCCAAAACTGAACTCCTTATTGTCACTGCATGGAACACTTATCTTGGCCCCACCCCAACCCCCTCATGGCAATAGTCAGTAAGTCGATTTTCTATCTGTGTTCCTTCCCTGTGTGACAAGGAAGCAGCAGACATTGTATATTTCCCAAGCTGCTTCAGTGCATTGTCCTAAATACGGCAACATGACCTGTGTACTCGTAGTTATTTTCAAAGGAGTGTTTCCTCTCCTCCCCTCGGGAAGAGTTGGTCTGTTGGCTCCATCTGTCAGTAGGCCCCGTGGCTTTGCTGTACTCCATCTTGTGTACGGCTCGTTAGCAGCTGAAGAGGATTAGCCATCTAACATCCATATCCAGTGCTGTTTACTGTCATTCTTGGGTTCATTTTATTGCAGCAGTACATGTGCTATGCTACCCAGTATTGTTATCCAGCGAGGATGTTAAGTATATTTCACTGAATCATGCTGTGTGTATGGTTTTTTAGTGTGTGGGTGTTTGTCCATAGCTGAGGTTAGGTGATTGTATGTGTTTGCAGTGTATCAGAGAGCTAAAGGCTGTGTCGGTCTGCATAAATATATACACGAATAAATGACACTATCAAAGTGATGATCCCATCATTACCAACCATAAGCCCTGAGTAAAAACAGGCAGAAGATGTACAGATCTTTTGTTTGCCAATATGATGACTGGGACTTCTGAAAAATATTTCACAGTGGTCAGAGTTGATACACCATGCTTGGTACAAATTCTGATTATCTGCTGTCACTCAGTTGGTTTTGGCAGCACTATTGCCTGTCATTCCTTCCCAGTGTGGCCTATTGTATGAGTAATAAAGGATGTGGACAACTGTAGCACTGGTCTACAGCTCAGTGTGGGTGCAGGATGAGTGACCCAGCCATATGTGTGTGTGTGTGTGGCAGCGGCAGCAGAGAGCTCCCAGGGCCACCATGGCTCTGACAGGTGAAGGTCGCTGTCGACTGGAGTTTGCATGAACAAGATAAGCTGCTGGATTTGACTAATCTGAGACAGCTTTGAGGGCAGAGAGAGAGAAGCCTGAAAGGCACAGATGCACTCTGACCTCTGGGTCACGGTAAACATACACTCAACCTCTACAGTGTCAGATAAAATGGGCTAGTGTCAGTTGGTGTATTGTGTATTAAACTATTGTCAGGGACAAACAATTTCCAGATTTAACGTCTTAACCAGATGTGCTAAAATAATCTTGATTACATCCACAGTATCTTATAAACCACAGGAAATAACGTCAAGACATTTTGTAATGTAATTTAAAGACGTGTTAGGCCAAGAACACTCCTACACTCTCACCAAACATTTGTGTTGACACAAATTGATTTTCTAGGCCATTATGTTTGTTCTCAAAATGAATCAGATTAAACTGCACTATGAAATCAAAAGTTTCTTCAAACACATACATGTGTTAACAGGGTTCTTAGACAGAACTGAAATAGCACCCTTCATTCTGGCGCCATCACATTAGGGGGGTTGGCAAAGTTGTCAGACATACACAGACATTCAGCCAGAGGGAATGCTTCTAGGCACACCTGTTCTGTACATCTGCTTGTCAATGCAAATGTAATTACCCAACCACATAGCAGCTACTCAATGCATAGAGGCATTGTCAATGGTCAAGAGGTTCATCTGACGTGGTATGCATGTCAGAATATCTCAGAAACTTAAGACCACACCAACAAAAGTCCATACTGGTTTTTACTCCTGCCACCAAACCTTAAAACACAGGGAGAAACAGCTCACTTTAACTGGATAGTTCAATACTAAAAAATCCATCAAATATAACTGTCTGTTGTGACCTAAAGATAGGTAGTGTCAGGCTTAAACATGAATGCCTGGTCCATTACTGCTTTGTCTCAACACAACAGTTCAGACTGATAGTGGTGGTGAAACAGCTATCTGGTAAGCTTGGGGCAGAATCTAAGGATTGTGTGCAACACCTTGTGGAACCAAAACCATGTCCATTTCCAACTACTCTGGTCTTGCTAGTGTGAAACTAATGGAGAAACCAACATCTCTGGAAACCAGAGGCGTGTCTTCCACTTTGCAATGTGAGGGCACTTCACACCAACCCTTCTGTCCTTCATCCATGCCTGATCCAATCTAGCAAATGAGCAAAGGACGCTCCACCTGCCCACTGCCAGGGATTTGCTGAGTCCAAATATGCTCTGCCTATAATTCCAGAATCCCTACAACAGCTTGATGGGCAGTGATCAAAAGGTTGCTTGCAGTTGTCTGAACATATATGGATGTTAACATTCCAATACAATATATAGAATTAAGTGGCTGGTGGTTGTAATCAGTTAATGTCTATTTCCATAGTGGACCAGTATTGCCTAGAGTTTCTTTTCGTTAATAAGAATGACAGAGATGAGTTTTTTTTTTTTTTTTTTAAACATTGTTTTTTATTGAATTTCATTTAGTCAACATCCAAATTGTCCAATTCTAAAAACTGACAGCACAAAAAATGTCCATCTTTGATTCTACAGGAGACACACACCTCTGACTCAAACCTGACCGAGGCAGAGTCCGCGCCGAATCTGTGTCTATGTGTTTTGTGTCCATGTGTATGTATATGTGTGTGCATCTGAACAGAGCAACACAGCTGAGACAGTCTCAGGCAGGAATGACCTTTTTTGATATACATCTGTTTGCTAACCATAAATGTATATTTGTCATGTTATATTCATCCCCATACATTTTGTGTGTCTTTAAGGCATCAGCCATTTTGTACCCTATGCACATAAACCTATATATACAAAAACAGAAGAGAACAAAATGACATTTGCTTCCCACGGTGACATCCATAGCTGTGATTGGACGGAGCGATAGCAAACTCTGGGCATGTATATTTATTTCCATCATTAATAAATACAGTAGTCATTTCTTCAAAGATCCCGCATCTGTTGCAAAGGACAGATGTTGAAGCACCAAAAAGGTCTTCCAGAGGAGTCTACAGACAGGCCGGGGACAGCCAAGCCTGAGTCTCTGCACCATGGATGAAAAGGTAAGGACCATGTTTAGAGGGATGGGTGGGGGGCGCCCATACGAATGCGTGCGTGCGTGTTTTTGGAGGGGGTTAGCGTGGAGGGAGGGGCGCACTGGTGGCTTCAAGACATGACATGACATGACATGACTTCACACTTAACAGCTTTTGAGAGTGCGAGCCTTTTTTGTTTCATTTTGCACCTTTTTATACTTGTAACAAATAAAAACAAGACCAAGCATATCCACAGAAATGGCTTTAAAAAAAGAAAAAGAAAACCCTGATATTTTCCCTCCCTCACCCCCCCCACCCCTCCAGGGCTCTTTCTCTCGTTCTGTTGGACAGTGACAGCACGCGCACGAAAATCAAACACATTTCAACAACATGACACAAAACATGCCAGTGCACCCATAAACTGGGCACACATTATCAGGCAAGCTAATGTTAACCTCCACTAATGCTATTGACGCATCCCAAATTCCCCAAGGCTACATCTTTACTTTTCAAACTTGAATATATTAATTATTTTATCAATAAAACTACACAAGAAGCAGCATTCCACACACAAATAGTGAATAATAATATTAATACATTACTAATAATATGTATCATACCAATACATATCTAATTTATCAAATTCTTTTTTGGTGCATTTCTTTCAAGTTCTTGAGAATTTTGCAGGCTGAGTGAGATCCCACTGGCAATGATTTGAGGAAAGGATGACTAACTACATTCGGAGACAGAGTCTCTTTTCTTCTCGCTCTCATCCCTATCCCCCCATGTCCTCCATTTTACACACTGCCAAAACTAAGGGTAGGAACAGCAAATGAGAAGACATTTTCTGTCGTACACTCAGGCACTCCAAAAGGGCCTCAACCCACCCACGCTTCTTCTCACTACAGCAGCATCACCTACAGCACCACAACAAGGCTTCCATTTTACCATTTTATGAACTTTATACCCCCCCCCCCCCCCCCCCCCCCCGTCTTTATTTTTCAGTTATTTGTATTTTTCTTTTGTTAGAGAAGACTTTTACAATATATCCCTTGCATACAAGAACAAAAACTGCAAGAAATGTTCAGTATCAACAAAACTGATCAAATGTTTTTGATTCTAAAGAGCACTGTGTTGAACCTCTAAATGTACACAAATATTCCAAGTACAAAATAGCTATAACGCCAAATAGAGTCACAATGCTGTGTGTAAAATAAGTTCCACATAAAAAACCTCACCACGGGAACAAACAAAACAACTAAGGCAACTCCTACTTAAATATTCATATATATGTATATATATAGTTTTGTTTTTTTAAAGTATTTTTCGATCAAATATAAATACTTCTTGATATATAGATATATCTTCTTTCTCTCTGGTAAACTATTTACATAAAAATTACTGTATCTTGCAGAGATAATAAATACGAGCAGTCTGGGCAGGATGGATGGAGTGGTACTGCAGTGCAGCACTGTACAGCTTGGAGGGTACACACACACACACACACACACACACACACACACACACACACACACACACACACACACACACACACACACACACACACACACACACACACACACCTATGGTGACATTGAGCCTTCGGGCGACAGAGAGTGCACTCCTTTTAAGGACAAGTTAAGTCAGCTGCCCCCTTTGTGTTGTTGGGTGACCTCAAACCAATTCTGTCGATTCTTGCACCCCCATGCATTCACTGTAAGCAGTCACTCCACATACACCCACCCCAACACACACACACTCTCACACACACACACACACACACACACACACACACACACACCCATCCTCACCCACCATGATGGTAGTGTTCTTTTGACTGCTCCCTCTTCAGTCAGATGTGGAATGTGCTTTTAAGATTGCTTTAGTCTTTCCCTTCTCTTTCTCTATCCATTGGATAGAATGCAGGTAATAAAAATATAAACAGAATAAACACACACACACACTCACAAACATACACACAAACGTCACTGTCTTTGAAAGGAGAGAAAGAGATGGAGCACCCTGATAAAATGTCTTCAAGCCCTATTCCAACCCTCCAGCCCCCCCCCTCCAAAAAACTGTTGTTACAATCTCATGCTGCACACAAGTCTCAAAAAACAATATGCCTTCTCTATAAAAGACTCAGCTGCGGGAGTGTGAGTAAAAGCACTGGGTTAGGCAACATTAAATATAATAAATTATCATTTGTTTGAAATCATCAAAAGAACCACTAATGAATTAAAAACAGGCTAAAACAGGCCAGCCATCTCTCAGCAGTTCAAAGTACACTTCACCTGAATTAGGGATCCGCGTCAAGAAAAACACCTGGTTGGCGAGTGTGTATTGCTGCAGCACTGCTGCTATGGAAACACCAATCTAGTGGTTGTGGGAGGCGATGACATCACACATGCTTAGAGTCCATAAACTCCCATGGGAGAGAGGTGGGGGTAGGGCTGGGGACAGTGCAGGTAGATCATTTTTAAGACTAGCTAAAAACACTACGTCCCAGTGCATTTCTACTATAGCTGCAGTCCCTTTGCAGAGACAATAACGTAAAACAAAATGGGGGATGAAGAGTAAAGAACAAAAAAAAAAACAACAACAACATAAACACAGCTCTTGACCCAGACAAGGCCTTCCCGTACTCTTTTTTTAAGTGCAAAATCCCATCTTCTGATAGGTCAGCTGTGGGTCAGGTGACCCAGCCCTGTGTGTGCCGCGCCTGCAGCTGGGTGGGGTGGGGGGGGGTCAGCAGACGGGGAAGGACTGTGAGGATGAAGAGGAATCAGGAAGTTAGTGCTGGCTGAAGCCAAGAGTCTCAGAGGTGGCCCACATACACTGGCAGGCAGACAGGCAGTGAGGGAGTGAGTGAAGGTAATGATCACATTCTGGCTGAGGTATGATTTTTTGTTTGTTTGTGTTTTTCTTTTCTTTTTTTACTGAAGTGGTTGAGAAGAGATGAAGCAAGAGTGACTAAGTATGTGTGGGGTGTATGTAGGTGTGTGTGTGTAAAAAAAAAAAGTATGTCTGATTGTTGAGAACAGGTGGCAGGTGGCTGGCTATGGGCAAGTAAGGGAGAGATTCTTACTGGCTGAATGGCTGTGAAAGAACAGAGGAGTAGCTGGATCTTCAAAAACAGCTCTAGGGAGCTAGCTCCTAGCAGTCAAGGCCTGGGGCTGGGACGGAGCTAATAAGATCCCGTACAAGCACGAGACTGACGGGGGTACACTGGCTCTGAAAACAATGGGTGGGAGCGAATTGTGCTGTGCATGTGGGCATGTAGGGGGTGGGGGCACTATGACTGATTGACAGGTTGTTGGCATTGGCCGCAGCTGTAAGGGCTGAGTGAGGCTGAGAGAGTGAAGTGCATGAGGGAGCGTACAAGAGCAGGGGTTGGGCCTGAGGGGCAGGTGTGTGTGTGGGCTGGGGGTAGGGTGGCAGGGGAGATCGGAGTGGGAGTGGGGGGCATCAGAGATGCTCTGACACCCCTAAAGGCTGCCCACCACGGGGCTCTTGGGGCTGTTCTCCTGAGGGGGTGCCAGATGGCGCAGGCTGGCGCTGGAGTAGCCCTCATCGCTGCCGCTGCTGCGCCAGCTCGCCCGCTCGTCCCAGTCGCTCACGCTGGAGCAGCTCCACTCCAGGTCTCCCAGCATGCAGTCAGTGCCCTCCACGTCTACGTCCACATCGAGCTCCTCTGCAACACACACACACACACACACACACACACACACACACACACACACACACACACACGAGAAGTTAACATACATGTACATGGCATCATTTAACAAACATAATGTATTATGTGTGATTTTAGGATAGGCTTTTGCATAGGCTAGCATAAGTCTCTTTCATATATGAGACCCATAATGTATCAGGTAAAAACAACATGGGATAGATAACAACTTTTCATTCCCAATCAGTCTTAACCGTAAGGTCTCTACTGTCGTGTATTCCCACCTGACTGTATTTAACTGATGCTACTGAGTGTAAACCGCAACGAAACGTATAAAACATGCGAGGTCTAATGGCAGTTAACCTAGCTATGAACTATCCTAGTTATCGCTAACTAACTAACTCACAAACTGAAACACATTGAAACTGCGGATGCTAAGTAGTAGAATGTAGGAGTAGAATGGAATGGCGTTACAGGAATAAAAGCAGAGCCACAGCTTGGCACAGAGAGGCATAAAAAAAAAAAAAAATAGAAGAGAAACATAGCCAGTGCAGCCTTAAGAGCAGTAACTGTTTTTTCACTCTGATGAGAGTGCAAGCAGGAACACGGACGTCTGATGTTTAGTGTGTTTAGCCTGTGCTAAGGTTAAAGTTAGGGGGTGTGTATGTGCGTATGTCATTAGCCTTATCAGAGGTTGATTTGTCTGAGCTGACGACAAAGACCATGCTGCCTAGCTGTACTATATCTGTGTGTGCCTGTATATTTTCCCTTGTCTGATGTGATGGAGCTGATATGATTGTATTGTCCATGTTCATGTAAATAAATTAATGCGTATTTGTGTATACAGATATCTGTATGTGTGTGTTTATCTTAGTGTGAGTGATGAGATGAACCCTAAGCGCTGTGTGTCTGTTTACCCTGGTCGGAGTCTCTTCTGAGGAGACGGTGGAGCCCATGGTGTCTGTACATTTCAGTGTGTGTGTGTTTGTATACATCTGTCCGTGTGTGTCAGTGTGTGTGTATTTACCATGGTCGGAGTCTGTTTTATCTGAACAGACAGAGGAGTCCATGCTGGTTGTACATTTATATCTATGTGTGTGTGTTAGAAGGTGGATACCCAACCCAAGACTGCCGTGACCGATGACAGAACAGAATACCAGTCTGGCTCGGTTATTACGGTCTTAGACTCGGGTCAGGTTCCGACAGATATATGTGGCCCGAGCTGCACATTTGTGTGTGTGTGTGTGTGTGTATGTGTGTATGTGTGAGTTTGTGTGTGCGTGCGCATTGTGCATGTTTACATTTATGTCTGTCTTTGTGTGTGTATGTGTTTGTGTGTTTACCCTGGTCTGAGTGACCTGTCTGAACAGACAGTAGAGCCCATGTTGTCTGTACGTGCATGTCTGTCTGTGTGTGTGTGTGTGTGTGTGTATGTATGTGTGTGTGTGTGTGTGTGGACGTGTGTTTACCCTGGTCTGAGTCTGATTTGTCGGAGGACACGGTGGAGCCCATGCTATCCATGCGCGTGCGCTCAACACCCAGCTGCTCCAGTCGGCGTCTCAGGTGCCGCTGCTCCCGCTGCAGGTGCTCGACAGCGTGCTGCGCCTTCCGCTCGCTGTCCTCCAACCGCTACACGTACACACACACACACGTGTAAATATGAAACTAGAAAACGCCCACACGTAAATATGCATGCTCAAACAGGGATACCCAAATCTGACACCCCTAAGTCGGATTCAGGATATGAGCATCAAAAGAGTTAGACTAAGGCTTTGAATCATCTCTGCAACACAACCATATATTAGGTAAACAGACTTTTTACACCCACTGACACAAACACATTTTTCATGTGGCTTTTCATTGCGGCCTTGATCTACAGACATGTCTGACAGACTCATACTTAGATGCATACAGAATTTAACACACCTTTATGTGTTCCCTGGCCCTCATCAGCAGGCTGAGAGTGGTATGCCTGTTGGCGTCTGGTCCCAGAGGTACAAGTGATTTTAAGCGTTCCAAACACAGCCGTAAGTTTGCCCGCCTGAGACAGAGACAGATAAACATAGCCTTAATGAAATACAGGCAGACAGACACTCAGACACCAGGATACCCTATGGTTCCCTTAACATTTTTCTGTGTCCCATTTATTTAGTTATATGTATTACTTACACATAAAAACATTCTCGGTCTTCTTTAGTTATTGTGGATAGCAGTAAAGCACAACGTATACAATAGGATATATTTATTCAACGATTAAGTGATTCATTCATTTCAGATACTTCCATTTCAATTTCTATTTGCAGCACCACTCTCTGCCTCTATGCTTACACCTTTCCTTTCCCCCTCACCCCCGTTGCTTTACTCAGTCTCTCTCCCTCTGTGCTGTCTATGCTGACGGTTTTGGCAGCTGCTAGGGTGTGGTGGGTGGCGGTGATCACATGATGGCTGTTATGCAACCACCTCAAAGTACAGAACTGCTGCCACTGTATACGCATGGAGGCGGGGGGTCAGCACCTCTCGCTTTTAGTGCCTGCGTGTGTGTGCCTGCGTGTGTGCGCCTGCGTGTGTGTGTGCCTGCGTGTGTGTGTGTGCCTACGTGTGTGTGTACACATATGTGAATGCTCCATACAGAACAAACAGCAGTTTTACTGTCTGTATATGAATCACTGCATTGAGGAGTGGTCAGAGTGGTGCATTTTGGATGAGAGCTAAAGCCGCATTTTTGTGTGTGCGAATATGCGTGTTTCTGTGTGTGCAAATGTGAGAAACCAGTGTCCCGAGGGGAGTGCATTGCTTATCAAGTCAAAGGTTTTACTTCTAAAGTCTCCTGTGCATTTCTTTTTAGTATCCAAACTATTTTTGCTGTGCAACTAATCAATGTTCCTCATGTGTTGTCTTATTCAGGCCTCCCATGAATGTTGAACTGATACCAATCATGTGTTAAAATGGAGTTTGACGTGGGTGCGAAAAGGCTCTTGGGCTGTTCTTGAGTTCAACCTCCTGCTGAATCCACACTATGGCTCAAGGCCGGCCTAAATGACAGGGCAGCAGCATAAGAGAGGAGAGGTGGTCCTCAGCGCTAGAAATAAATTAAGGTGTGTGTGCGTGTGTGTATTAAACTGTGAGAGACAGCCAGACCTACGGGTTTGGGAGTTGGCGGGCAGTAAAGGTCAACAGATCACACATAAACACACACATTATTCTCTGTCCCTTGTTCACTGGCTGACTCTCTCCCACACGTTCAAATTTGGTCCTGGGCTCTTGTTCACAAGCATGCACACACACACCACTGTCACTCACTCAATCCTGACCCTTATTCAAAGGCATGCAAACACACTCCCATAGCCACTTCCATGCAAAGTAGAGCAAGGGGTGAAGGTTTCAACCCTGTCCTCTCCTGTCCTGCTTTCCACAAGTCTGTCCAAAGGGCAGTAGACAGGCTTTACATAACTTTACTGGGAACAACTTCACTTTACGGCTATGACATAACAGGGCTTAGGAGCCTAATGTTTGTTAAACACAGAAAAACTGCAGGCTGTCCCATCCGCCCACAGACACACGTAACCGCAGTAAAGAGAGAGAGAGATAATGGGAGAGATGTCTGAGTGCAATTTCTCAGAGCAGTTTAGCTCTGAGCTCGGAGGGACAGTTCTAGCTGTAGTATCCGACCTTGCATACCAACAAGACAATGTTTTACACTGGACAAAACCTGACATTTCCATTCAGAGAGTCAATCGTGGATGGCCATTGTTGGTGATTTCACAGAAGCGATTTAAGCTCCTTTGTTCAATTTCCAAAAATTGGTGGCCATACTCTCGTCTGTGAAGCAATCTTTGCAAAAGTTGGTCACGCCAAAAGAACGGCATCTGGATGGCTATACATTCTTAGGGGCCCCCCTACCTCACCTGCCCTCTGTCCCTTTGACTTCTGGGTAGTTGCCTTGACCATTGGAAGTGAGAACTGTGAGAAGCAAGAACTGTGGCCCTGAGGGTTCTGGTTACAGCCAGCCAACACTAACCCAGCATGTCCTGTCTGGTCTCTGGTGACGGATGCATTAAGACATTAAACAGGGCCTGGGGTAGCCTGACGATGTCATACTCATAATTCTAGTCAGAATATGAGTCTGATATCGCTCCATTGGGCTGTGATTATGGGGCGTGTTTCAACCGAACCGGGAGAAAAAAATGCCTCTTCGCTCAATTGGTTACCTACAACCAATCAGAACAACGTAGTATGTGACCAGGGCCAGCTGATAAATTAAACTTTTACCGGATCCCGTAGGAAGGAAGGCAAAAACATCTTTTCGATTGACAAATGCCTTGATCGCGTTTCTCTGTTCCTCTTTCAAAATGAATGCACTGTCAATGTCTAAATGGACTCGAATCTACACATTTCAGCTCTCCAGTGGCAGCCATGTTTGTTGAAAACAAATTCAACTCGTGTGTTGGTGACGTGCTTGATTACGTTACTGTTGATCATCTGTCCATCATCGTATAAAGCCCGCCTTGACAATTTGATTGGTCCGGCAATTTCTGTCCGAAAATAATTTCTCCCCAATGGAGTAATGCCAGACCGAACTTCCCGACTTCAAATGTTGTGGGCGGGGCTAAGTTCGGTCTGGTATCTAGGCTAGGCCTGGGGCTCATTATGGGGCATCTCATATAAGCAGAGAATGTCTCAGATTTGGTCTAAAGTCTCTAGAATGTCTGAATCTCTCTCTAGCTGCTACAAACATGCAATCCCTGTTGGTGTTACTCCACTACATCCATTCCTTGTAATCGATTCAGCCAAATCCTGCAGTCCTGTGGTCTTTGTGTTCAGGCTAAAACATGGAGAACAGAAGATCTCCAGGAGGAGGACTGAGCAACGACTCATTTATTGAGGAGTATGCAACAGCAATAGTGCTTCCACCTAATATTACTTGCTCTTTTCAGCCTCATACCTGAATCCGATCATCACGGATGGCAATTTGTTCAAATGATAAACGTAAACGACGTTGTGCGATTCTGGCAGCGCATTCTACTTGGGAGATGTTTCAACAGCTCAAACTTAAATGCACAAAGACGGCCCGACACCTCTCCGATTTCAGACTCTAGTAGGCCATGAGATTGTCCGGCCTACATGTCACTTGATTAATTTACTTCCTGTTTGGATCAGACATGCAAAACGAGAGGATAAATGGTCATTATAACAGCACTACACCCAGTTATCTAACTATGGATGAGCATCTCTGCCTTCGGTTGTAAAAAGAAGCGGACATTTCACTTTAACTCTTTAACAACTGTTACACTTTAACAACTGCATTTCACTGCCCATTATGGCCTTTCTGATTCATAAAGGTTCCAGGCTAGCTTGTTCTACCAAGCCAAAGCTGAACTTGCAGAGAAACAAGCATTCCGTTTGAGGGAAGCTCGCTAGCAGAACAAAATTTCAAAACGAGGAAAAGCAAATGTGAAACAAAGAAAATACACACACACTCTGATAAAGCAATGGGATTCGATCAAAACCTGGCTAATTCTTGGCTAGCCTAAATAAAAATGTTGAACTTCAAGCTTACAATGGGATTTCCATCGAAATAACATTAGCCTACTTTAAAACCTACCTGTCTAATACATTCATCCACTTAGGCCGTCAGGTGTGAAAGTCATCCTTTCACCCTGAGGGGGGAGCAATATTGGCCTGGCCGTGGTATCTAATGACTTATGTCTATGTCAAATGACCTTATGTCTGTCGTATCAATGAGCCTGAGCTCTCAAACCCCTCAGAGGGGCCCCTCGTGTGGGGGGGGGGGGGGGTCTCTGACTAGAGCCAATAAGACAGCTGACTAAAGGGAAAAAGTAGTGCTTGTAGTGTTGTTTTGTAAAATCTTAATACGGAAGTTGTAGTGTAAAAGGCTGAAATAACCCCGCAGGACTGTATGTGATTGGAGCTGAATGATTTTGACAGAGCTGTGACCATCCACATTTAGAATGAAAGGGAAAGCTGCCTCTGATTGCTTCTAAATTGGGTTGTTAATGATTAATTGGCTTTCAACTCAATCTCTGTTAAGCTATTAACCAATTAAAAGTTTCAAATTGAACTATAAGTAGGTTAAGCTTTTAACAACAGCTTTTGGCGGAATTCAATAATAATTTAAGCTCTACAAAATAACTGCAATGCCAAGGTAAAGTCCATACAATTAGATGTTTTTAATAACAAATAAACCCACCTTTCTTCAGCGTTTAGGAAGAAAACTTGTGAGGATGTGCCAACAGGTAATGTATGATGCATCATTGTTCACTTTTTAAATCACGTAATCTCCTATAAGACTGTATTGTTCATTAATGTATTATGTATTTATCCTGTTAAGTACTTTCTGTTATCTACAACATGGCGAGGCCAAATTATACAGAGCATTTTTAGGTTGCTCACGTCCTTTAGTTCAGCAGTGACCTTTTCATTTCAATGGAGGAGCAATTATTTGTTATATAAAAATAAAAAAGCCCAAAATTGTAGATTCTCGATATTAGGCTTGTCTAGCCTTCAGTGCACATCAGATTAGGGGAAATGTTTTTACAATGACAAAGATTACAAATATCAGTCACAGCAGGCTGTAACTGGTCAATTATCTTTAGCAGTCCAGAATTTTCATACAGATGCGTTCCAAGTAAAAATCCATCCCTGGAAATCAATGAAGGGCTGGTGGGAAATGTATGCCTTCATACCATGCCACAGATTTAGATACTAAAGTTCTTATCTTTGATTCAGATCCACTGTGCCCATATAAATGGAGCATTTGGCTTCATCTTATAGCAGCATAATAACTTGCTTAAAAGCTAAAGGTTTAAATCATGCTCCAAATTCAAACTTGCCCAGTTTCTCCAAATCACCACTGAATATATCTATGATGGTATGATTAGCAATATACCAAGGCCTTCCAAAATTCTCTGTGGCAAAAAGCTTTGTGCCTGTAAAGAGGTCTGTGCAATCCACCATTTTGTTTGAATAGGCTGAGATCATCAGACCCATGTATTTGTTTTTGTCTGCAACATGTACCCTTTATGGCGTGATGTGAGGAAGGGGGAGTCATAAAAGACAAAAATAAAACTGAATAAGATGCACAACAGGACTGTGCAGTGGGCTTTATGCCACGTCGTGTCTTTAGGCTGGCAGGCAGCAGCAGAAGGATCAGGGCAGGCATTACTGAGCTTTCTGATGGCTGGCTGTGGGAAATGACAGGGGGGCGGTGGGTTAAGCTAGCTGCCATGCATTGTTAGCCTAACTGTGTGCATGAGAGTGTGTGTTTTTGTGTGTGTGTGTGTGCGTACATGAGCAGGTTTGTGTGTGTGCTTGTATGCATGCAGTGCAACACATGTGACTGGGTCCTTGTATTCGCCTTAGTGTTAACTGTAAATTTGCACATATGTGACCGTGTGTAGCCATGTGTGTCTGTGCCTAAGTGGGTCTCTGTATGAGTGTACGTGTGTGTGTGTGCGTGCGTGTGTGTGGAGCACGGATGAGCCTGTGTGCTAGGGCTCCAGACACACTCTGCTGAGCTGCTGCCTGCATGTATTATTCAGGCTGTCTGCCAGCTGAAGGGCTGAGCCCAGCTGAGTGGGGCTCCACGTGGGCCCAAAGAGTCCGCCGCTCAGGGAGGAGAGGGACCGAGCGGGGCATGAGGGACAGCCCTGATCATTAGCGCTACAGCGGCCCAGAAATGTAAAAACTTTGCTGCAAAAAACCTTCACTGTCACCGTTTCAATTCATGCGAGACACTCAGTTCATACAAGCCATCCACGTCGTCAGCATCATCATTGACATGTAGCATTAACCAGTTATTCATACACTTACAGCTAAACAATAAAGACAATTTGATGAATGCTTTGGACCATATTATTTAGGCTGAGGTAAAACTAGCAAAGAGATGTCATTTTACATTACAGAATAATCATTAACTTTTAAATCTGCTCCAATCAACCATTAACACACCAAGACCTAATCCATCCCACATTTTTCACTCGTGTGGACACAGGAGAAAATGTCTAACAAGACCAGCAGTTGGAATCACAAACACACACACACACAGACAGACAGGTGGCCGGGTCCTACCTGTTCTTCTCCATCTCATTATGTGTAGATCTGTAGGGAGTGAGGGAAACAGGGAGGGGGGGAGGAGAGTAAGAGCAGAGGTTATCATCTCACTAAGGTGAATGAATCAGAGACTAGCAGCATGTTAGAGCAGAATTCAGACACTCAATTTTTGTTCTTGTTGTACCCCTTGTTCATCAGTGAACTGGAGGGTGAACAGAGGTGTATTTGTGTGTGTCGTAGAGAGTGCTCTAACTAACGTGTGTGTATGTGAGTGTGTGGGAGTTCAGACGAAAGAGACCAGCAGTAAAGAGTATGTGTGTGTGTGTGTGTGTGTGTGTGTGTGTGTGTGTGTGTGTGTGTGTGTGTGTGTGTGTGTGTGTGTGTGTGTGTGTACAGGGCCGCACTGAGGGCTGTTTGAGCTGGGATGTGAGCGTGTGGGAGTGGAGTCGAAGGAGGCTCAACACGGAGCGAGGGAGCGTTAAATGGGAGAGGCGCACATAGACAGCCGGGTATTTTTAAGAACAAATGAAGTGGCCACTAAGCCATGCCAGCAAACACACTCTCATACGCATACACACATCTCCCACACACTCATCGGAATCTCCTTTTCTTACATACCACACACTCACACATGGTTCCTTTGCGGTAAGAATGGAACTTAAGTAAACTATTATTAAATAACACTGTCCCCTCATGGTTTACGTGCTGTTAACAGTTTTTGCTGGGTGCTCTAAAAATAAAACAACGATGACATTCAAGGAGCTATTGGATACAGCTCTAATAGTGTAGTTACAAGTGAGTCTGTTCGAGATGTAAACGTGTGGTAAGCAGACGATTCTAAACACCCCTTACAACATCTACTCTTGATATCGTCCTCCCATATAAAGGCTCCATATACATACACACACACTAACCCAGAAACATACATCTCTATTACTTTCTCACATACATACATACAGCACAAAGACACACACTAATTTCTCTCTTTACAGCTCCCTTTTACGCACACATGCTCCTTCTATACCTCCCCCCTCTTTTTCACACGCACATATATGCACTGAGGCCCAGGGGGTAAACTTAGCAACAGTAACTAAAAACATAGGACAGAGGCGACTTGGCTACAAGGTAGCTGTGTGGCACGTACTATGACTGCCTGGCCACTGCTCAAGAATGAGTACGCCCCTCAGAGTGAAAAAAAAAAAAGCAGAGGAAATATATTTCAGTGGAAACAGAGAAATAGTCTGATTACCTCTGCCAACTTTACACACAATCATATGGCTGTAGACCACGGCACTGCTGCACAACATAGCAGAAACCTGTTTGTGTTTCTACCCGGAAAGGAGTTAACAGCAAAATGGGGCAAACAGCTGATGCTAGTGAGCAACTGTAAGTAAGAGGAAGAGAAAGCCATACACTCTCTACTCTCCATCCCAGCCCACCTCCATCTGACACCCCCCCCTCTCCAGCCCGTCCACTGACCCCCACTCCAAAAATACCTGACCTCTGAGCTCCAATGCTGGACTCATGTCATCGCCTGGTCAGCTCTCAGATAAATCACCCCCACTGAGGGGGACGAACAGCCCTGTAGGCACAACACAGAGGCCAACGGCCTGGGCACTCTGGTTCAACAATGATGACATGCAGGCATATATTCATTGGGTGGGCAACAGGTATGCCATGTGGCTGAGGAATGTAAAGAGAAACTGGGGGCCAGAAGCAACTCCACACACACATAATGAAAGGAGTAAAAGGGAAAGAAATCCTATATTTCCCAGGGTCTCCAAAACGTAGATTTTATTTCAAATTTAGCTTTTTCAGTCAAGGGCATCCCAATGTTTGCAGCTGTATTACACCCTACCCCTTCAAGGGTGTTTATGTTTTGTTTACCTTTTGCAAAGACAAGTTAGCAATATGCAACTTCCACATGTTACGCATGTTTGTTTTTAACTACGTTCGAGAATGAGGCCCACTGTCTCCCCGAACACAGCATGGAGATGAGGCCAGGGACGATGGCAAAGCTACATTACTATTCTACTTGCCCAGGTTCTTCCGCCATGACGGGCATGTCAAAAAGGTTAGACACCCTTACCCTGGTGATATGTTCTACAGACAGCACCACCCTAAGAAGAGCCTTACAGTCCATCTGGGTGCTGTTCCCACTGCTTCCATATCAGTCAGTGACGTTCCCTGATAGGATGCTCTCTCTGATGGACATATAAATGTCTGAGTAAACACTCTGAACTGAAAGAATCACAAGAAGAGCATGCAGTGTCAGTTTCATCCTTTGTCATTTGGACTCCAAGGTATTTGAAACATTCTTCACTTCACTTTCTTCACATGGGTCCCCTCTAAATAAATAATCTCCTGATACATTCTTATTACCTTTGAGACAAGGCCTTCCACAGCTGCGTGGTAAGCAAACCTAAGAGCAGTAATAGTTGTATTACCTAGCCACACAGTCACGTCTGTACAGAGATTAGAGAAGGGGACTCAGGATACAGCCCTGGGGGGGGGGGGGGCCTGTGTGAAGCTCTCAGCTATCATCACCTTCAGTCCTCTAGTCAAGGTAGTAATCTCCATCTCTCGACTTTCCAGACTGCTTTGTAATATCAGCATGGCGTTAAAAAAGCTCTAATGCATGGACTGGTACCAAGAGTGTCAGCCTCGTCTTGGTTAAACAACAGACATTACAGTCCCTCACATCTGGTTGACATTTGAGTCTTGTCCAGACACTGGGCAAGAGAGGCTGATATGCCCCTGTCCTCAGCCTATTTGTCATGTAGGACCATCTCCTTCAACATGACTTTTGGAACTGGGAATGTACTCCAACATCCTTTGTTGTTGAGGAGCTCTTCTCCATGGGTGAAGAAGCTTTCACAGTTAAAAAGTCCAAAAAGTTGCAAGTCTCAGGTGCAAAGGAAAATAAGCAGTCTAGCCAGATCTAGTGTGCCAGGTCTGGGCAGCGCCAACATTCATATATGTTATTTGTTCCACTAATGCATGTTATGTTATTTTATGTTATATTTATGTTATGGCAGGTTGTTGTGCGGTGTGTTGTCTTAAGAATTTCAGTGCCCAGTCCAACTCTGTGTTGTTCTGTGCATCTGACAATAAAAGACTTGAAAATGTAAATGATCATCATTGTAAGCTCACTGCATTTTTGAAGCTTGTCATCTTTCAATGTTTCAACGATGATGAGCGGTTGTTTTGTCGGCACCTGAAGGCACTAATAAAAGAAAGCCAAGATTAAATAAGAAGGCTGCTCTGCAGCATCGAAATAATAATAAAAAAACATTTATGTTTTAAATGTAATAAGGAAACCTATGTATTGTTTTGCTCTCAACAACTGATGTAAGAAATCCTAGAATATTTGATTTGTTCCAAACAAGTATATTTTGGACATGGTGTCCACCAAGTGGATCAATATCCAGCTTCTGTGATTTTATGTTATTGTTAACTGCCAATATCTTTGTCATAGCTAATTGTGCAAAGTAAGAAACTGGGCAGTTCTATTTTTACTCTGCAACAGTGGTCTTCTAACGTATGTAATACTGGTAGCATTTTAAGTTAACGTTTCTCTAAAGAATAGCATGGACTAAAAAGACAGGGTAAAGAGATCTTAAACATGTAACAGCCATGTTGCATAGCATTTATTTACATGTAACACTGTGCACCAACAGTTTCAACACAATCAGAACTCCTTGTGCAGCTGTGTGTTGGGTTCCTACTGTTAAACAGGATATTGTGAGACCCTCTTTGAGTGCATGCATGAATGTATATACATGCTAGTGAGGAGAGAGCGATAGAGGAGGAGGCGGACTTCATCTCAATAATGGAGGAGATGTAGCGTTGGTGGCTGCCTGGGTCTGCCGGAGGAGAGCATCAGAGAGGGGGAGGGGATTGGGAAAGCACTACTACTGACACACACACATACATACATACATACACGCTGATTCCCTTCCCCCACCAGCCATGGGGAAACAAAACCAGCTAGTGCTGAAGGCTTTTATGCAGCTACCAGTAACCTGACTTCCAATGGGGCTGCCCTACATATCATAAAGGTCTACAAACAAAATGCATTTGCATTTGTCAATTACAGAAAGCTTTCAGGGGGTGCATCATAGGCTAACCATAGTGAACATGTCTGGAGGATGGGGGGGTTTCAAGAACAGAAAAGGTGTACATTTTGCCATTTTCATTTTCAATCTGAGGGTTTAACTAGTGGGCACAACTACATCCAGTTTGAGAAGGAGAACTGGCATTAGTGCTCTGCCACTCTATCCAGGGGATGCTGGCCAGAATGCTGGTAATTACAAACCTGGACTGAACTGGGGTCTGCAACACATTCATAGTATTACTGGCAGACCGCACAGCACATGCAACCTCAACCTAAGGGGCCCTTCACTTTCAGTAAAAGTCCCAAACATATCTGTAAATCCTTGAAAACTACAGACTGCTTTCTGAGCAGGGAGAACTTCACTTAACGACTGTACCTAACCAAACTTGATATGTTCAAAAGACAGAGGGTCCCTTGCTCACTTCTGCCAAGATATAAATAGTGTTGACCCCACCTTTACCCTGGTTTAGGTTTAATATCCAGTTATCTAGAGTTACAGGTTACAGAGACATCCTGACACAGATTACGAAGGTGGCTGCTTTCACAGCTAGGTATCTTCCTAATCTGGATAACAGCCGACAATGCTGTTCTTCCAGACATCTACACTCTCAAGAGACCTTCACCCTGGTAATAAGCTCTCTAAAGTCATATTGACATTGTTTGGTCTGCAGAGCTTTTCTTACAAATCCTCCTTTTTTTTTTTTTGCAAAGATTTCTGATGGGGCAGGGATAGCACAGCTCACTGTACCTCACTGTCCATTGAAAGATGTGCTTGGCTCAGTTGTAAAACTGATTATTGTTGTGGTATATTTGGGTTTTCAGCTGTGCCTATTGTTTACATTAAACCTGAAACCACCTGACATTCACAAACGATAAACGTTCTGAGGTTTTGCCTAGCGCAGAGCCAAACACAGAATTCAAGCACATGGAGGATGAAATGCTGCCTGCGTGGTTCCACCATTACAGAATGCTTGTGAGAAAGGACGTAACGCTCAAACCATGCACTGCATAACTGAACTATGGTGCATATCTGGGACATAGGTTTTGCCTGGCTGAGCCTCACATCTTCGAGGTGTTGTGTGATACTCTGTCACTGTGATGTTCTGAGGAAGGAGGGTGAGCATTTACAATGAAAACCTCAAACGGTCATTGCATAATTAGGTCAAAGTACCTGCTGCTGGAGTTTTTCTTGTTTTTATTTTTCCGCTTTAGATTGTCCCTCTCTTTGTTGCTGGTGAAGGGTAACATAGAGGCATAACCATGTTCTGCTTCTGCAAAGGAAAACAGCAGGGTGGAAAGAAGCATTAGACTCTACTTGCTTAGCATGGTGCATTTAACACAAGGACTCTACCTGGAATTCAAGCACAGGTGCCCTCTTGCTAAACGCAGTTAATAATACATGTTTTTAAGGGAATATATGGCTCATGGGTCAATGATGTCATATGAACTCGAGTAAACCCGCTAGCCAGCCAAACCACAACAGATTGAGGGGAGGGGGATGCGCAAAGACAGTCTCGTCCAGGAACAAATAAATAGAGAGGGCAACAGGATTTGAATATGAACTTCAAAGAAAAGCATTACAAATCAATCTTCCCTCATTGTAAGTATTGCAAGTACATCACTCAGACACCCTTATGAATCGGAAACAGATTTGAGAGCTGAGCAAAACAACATGCTAGAATCCCCTGCAGAAAAACACGTTAGTCGGCTGATGGTGGATGCAATGTTGGTAGCCTCTCTGCTCAGGGGGTGGGTTCTAACCATTGTTATTACTACTTGGATACAAAACTGGATTGTTTTAAAGGTTTAACACAGACAAAAAGTGCAGGGCAGTCCAACATTTGTTTTCTTTTGAGTGATTGCTGGCAGACATACAGTAAATCTGTACGTTCTGTCCATCATTTTGAGATCAACATGGGTAATAATCAAAGACACAACATCCACATAACATGTAAAATGACTAGGTTACTGTACCTCTTTCTCTGCGATCAAGGTATTCTGCAGCTTCGATCAACATCTGCACCATTCCAATCGCCGCCATTTTCAACAATAACACCGATAAAATGACAATCCGGGTCAGAATTGAGAAAACAACTGTGCTTTTTCTCGACTGTTTCCGTTTGGAAGGGAATACAAATAAAACGTTTTCTAATATTTCTGCCACACAGTGACAAGTGATAGATATGTAAGCTTTGAGATACTGTCTCAAGCTTACTAAGCAGGGCTTTCAATGTGTTGCTTCAGCTTATAAGAAAAAAAACACGGTCAAATAAAGTAGCTAATAGGCTAGCTGACTAGCTTCCTCGGGAGCTTCTGCTGGTTTGAAGTGACTGCTATGGGAATGCCCTTGTTAACTGAATGAATTCCCATTCAACTATTTATCTTTACAGTGTTGCCTAGACCTAACCACTGCACAACCCAACGTTAGCTTGTTAACTGGAAATTTGGCGAATTGGAAGATACAAAAGACGACAAGCTTATATGCCTGGAAAAATGAAAAATACTGAAAATCCAAGTTGATTCTATGTTGACTATTTGTTCCAAAGTAACTTCCTTACAGTAGGTTCAGCAGTCTTCGCTCACTACCGTTAGGCTTAACGTTAAATTGTTCCAACTGATACGAGCTGGCTAGCAAGGTGCCTCGTCTACGTGAACTGTCAAATGAGTAGCTAGCTAGTAAGAGCAAGCTAGCAACATATTCCTGTCAAGTTCCATCGACTCAGTGGTTAGCAAGTTAGCTGGATAGGTAGCCAATAACTCAGGTAGTTCAATGAACAAAATATCCTCAGGCAGAAACTGCCGGTATTCTATAACTGTTTTGTTCGTATGCTCAACCTTATTTATAAATTGACTAAAAGTGAAACAAATACTGAAGACTGGTAGCTAGCTAGGCAATGTTAGCAGTCTCGCAGCTTGATCTCGAAACTCTCAAATATGTCCAACAGTTAATGTTAAACTATAATGGTAGCAGTGTTGATTACAGCCAGTCACCTGAACTTGAAATACGTATATTTAGCGTAATTTATCTTGGCAGCTTTTAAAGGATCGGAGGTTACCTAAAAATGTGTCGCTGACACGTAGCTAGTTAATCACCGTTAGCTAGCTGGTAAAATGATGAAAAATAATATTCGTTTCTTATTTGTATCTTTAGAAGGAAAACTGTACGTTAACTTGGAGAGCTAACTAGGTAACTAGCTGGTATAAAATCGCTCGCAAGACATCGAACGTGTTACATTCTTTTTGGTCTCGAGCTGCTCAGGCTGATAAGAAGCGACCTGCAACCAAGCAAGCAGTTTGTTTATCAAAAAATGGTAAGCTTCTCAACACAGACTACCGTTCACCACACTGCCGACCGGTTGCAGAAATGCAGGCTAGAATGTACTCGTTTCAAAGGACTGTGTGGAGTGAACTACGATTGGTCCAGTGACACAGTCAGGCGCTCCACAATTGGCCAAATACACTGTCAGTTTATATAATTGTGTTGGCGAAGTGGCCCAATCGGTGTTGTACAGATTGACATCTACTTTTGCTATCCGTGACCATGAGAGGAATAACACGATAAGCCTTGCAATTCAACAGGTGAAGTTCTTCTCTTTTGAAGAACGACACAATTTGTAAGTGACTTGGAATTCCTTACAACTATGTTAACGTTGTATTTTGATTGAATTTGAAAATGATGCATAAGACCTGACTGTATGTCACTAGGGATTGGGTAATAACAGCAACACCCATAAAGTTTTTTTTAGGACCACGCCCCCTTCCATGTCTTCTGTTTGCCTGCCTCTTACATCCACACTTGAGGAACAGGTCAATTTCGCATGGTCTCTGTGTATTAATTTGTCTTCTTTGTAAATAGTTAATGATATCCAGTTACAAAGAGCAATCCAGAGCTGGCGTCCATCTGGCCCACAAATGTCTGATGACACTGCAGGTTCTCGGTCCCACCTAGCAAGTGCAAATCCCAATCTTAACAAATTACCTGTGGTCTCAGTGTTTCCATGTATGCATTCGGTGGTCTGCTTGGTTGAAACGGCCACAATGATTTTGTTGATCACTCCCTTTTTTTAATTTGAATGATACAACTTTACAATATGTGGTAGTAATGTAGTTCTTATCATTTGAGCATTTTAGGTTCATTAAAGGTTCTGTTTTAAGGAGGCATACATTAAATTACTTAATTTGGTAGCCCATTCAACAAGCAATGTGCAGAAGAGGTAGAATTTTCAATTTCAGATAATATTGTCTTATTCTACTTGATGCAGTGGGTTTTGTTTTGATGCAGAGTGGACATTTATAAGGACAAAAATGGACCCCAAAGAAATTACAAATAATAGCAAGAATGAAACTCCAGGAGGAATTCAAGGATTCATGGTTTATTTTTAGTATGAACATTGCACATAGGTTGACATCTGGAAAGGAGACTCTCTGCCGTGTCATTCCTTAAAATAAAACAAAAACTCCTGCAGCACTGTATGCTTCTGGGATCTAAATCTTAGCCGTACATCTGTGGAAATCAGTCAGTGGTCCAGGAGGAAAAACAGACACTCTAGTATAAAACACATCTATAGTGCATTGATCACACCATTTTAAGAAGTCCTGGAATACATTTGAAAAACGCCCAATCACTGTTTGCAGAGGCTCAGGCGATGAAATCCAGTGGTCTATTGAATCCACCTTTCCGATTCATGTACTGCCTATAAAAAAGAAAATATGATTACATCATCGATCTCCTCCCTGCACCAACACATTACATCATCAGCTACCAATGGGAATGCCGAACGCTAGACATTTTAGCACCTGCTGAGGCGATTGGCTACAGTGTTAAAGACTGCTGTCTGGTCTGGTATTAAGTGTACTTTTGCACATACAAGCGCTTCCCCCCAGTCTGCAAAGACAAACACAAAGCCTCCGTACAATGCCTGTGTGACAAACACAGCAAGGGGAATCCTGTCTTGCCCCATCTTTCTGCATGCCCATGTTCTCTGTTATTCATGCTACTACAGGACTAATAACAATCAAGGTACATGATCCCATATTCAAGGTTAAGAGGGGGTATCTTTACTTTTACAGAATACAGCTGAAATTATTAAGTGACGCCAAGCTCTGGAAGCAGGTTCTTGTTAACAACAGGAACTGTGTGTAATTTAGCTCAATATTCTAAGAAATAAACTGCTGAGCAGTCCTATCACTTCATTGGGGAAAATATACCCCCTCAATGCACTTCCATTAAAAAAAAAAAAAGAAGATATTCCACCACCTCTTCTAACCCCCCTCCTGGAAAAGAACCAAGTTAAGATAAACTTTGACTGCCTTGAAACACCCACACTGCAGACTTGATTTACAAACAAATTCAGGGAAGAGCTAGAAGGGCAAAGATATGACCTTCATGACAAGTGAACAGCTGCTGTGGTCGGTTTCTAGGCCTAAAGCACAAATCTGTTATAGTGCTCTGTATTCCTTCATGACCTGCTCCAAAACTCAAGTACAAACTATCTGTGCCTGCTCCCATGAATGTTCACAACATATTTACAAAACAAAAATAACAAAACGCTAAGCATAGCTTATTGATGTATATGGCCAAATCACACAAAAAGGCAACAATATCCCCTAAGGGCTTGCATTACACAGAACACAATGTGATTGACAGGGACTTCCCCAAACCACTCCATCCCTCCTGTGACTACATCAAGACAGTTGGCTTCTACCAACACATATTGAAGAAAAAAAATTAAGAATAAATAAATATTGAATAATGATGAATATGTCTCTTTTGAAAGGTAACACAAACAATATGAGAGATCACAATGCACGGCATGACGCAAAACCACAATGTGACCCTTGCTCGGGGAAATAAATAATTATGGCTCATAACGACTTGTATATGACTCACATCTACATATTAATGTAAAATATGTGCACACAAGAATGGTATCTGGCAATATAGGGCCAGGCATTTGTGATTAAATAACCGACTAGTGGAGCATGCTTAACTAAAAAGTATTACATTTATCGTATTTGGTCCATTCCAAATGTGTTCTTTCCATATTTACAAGTAGCAGTAGCCAATAGGAGTTGATTTCTCAGCTGCCTTTGGCACAGTCACAGGTTGCCTTAAGGCTGAGGATGTTTTTCAGGTAGGCGCCACTGGGCTAAATCATGTCTCATATGTGTCAACACTTAGTCAGGTATAATTTAAATTTGAACAGACAAATACACAGTTCAAAGTCGTTCAGCTCATAAAGACAGCTATACTTCACAAAGAAAGAAAAAAGATAAGTCACTGTAAAACCAACCTGTACTTTCTCTTCATTGAGACATTGACTGCATGTGCATTGACTGATCCATCTACCTTCCTACCCTGTAAAACATAATCAGTCAGACAGTCAGAGAAACAGAGACCACCAATAGTTTCATAAAAGCATCTCTCATTGCATTGCCCCCATACCCTTACACCATTTAACAAATTGCACACACTTTTTCTTCCTTTATTGTGAAATAATTGCATGGCCTAGTCAGCATACTGTCCTGTTGCCACACATTTCAATGTAGAGCAAGACAATTCTACTTCTAAGTAATTCTGCCACCATGTGGCTAGTCTCAAGACACCCGCAGTAAATTGCAGGTCTAAGATCACAACTGAAGTTCAGACTTTGCAGCCCAAATAATTAGCTCAGTTTAATCTGTTAAACCAGGAACGTGTCACTGTGTATTTTAATGGATGCAAAATGCAAGAGGTTAGAATGGATAGCAAACACAACAAGACTATAAATAATGTCAAGGGAAATTTAGGAGAAGGGAAAAAAAGAAAAGAAAAGGCCGGGCAGGAACATGATGCCCACCCAGAGGATGAGCTCATCACGCATCAGCTCAACATCTCACCTTGGTGGTTTCAAATGATCCAAATCCCATTAATTTCATCATCTCTATCTCATCTTCAGTCTTGCCCTGCATGTCTTCCTCTGTGCAGAAAGGGTGGGGGAAAAAACGTTTTTAAGTCTAAGAAGACTCGACAATTAAAAAACAACCACTGATACAAGGAAAGCTATTACTGACCCGATATTTCATGTACTTTCACAGCTTTGTCTTTCTGCTCCTTCTTGTCGTCATCACGTCTATCCTTTTGTCGAGAGGGAGAGCGGGAGGTGCGGCGAGGGGACCTGTTCAGAAAGAACAAAGCCACAGCTACCGACAAGGTTATAACTTTCATGGAATGGAGACATCAGCACCATGTATATACTCAATGTCTCCACGAAGGTCTCCCGGTTATTATATTAATATAGCTCATGTGACGTGCTTTCAACTTTCTATAACACTCACCTGGAACGCCGCCTGTGTGGAGAATGCGAACGGCTCCGACGTCTGTCTCGAGACCTGGAACGTTCTCGCTCCCGACGTCGTCTCTCGCGGTCCCGTGAAGTCGAACGCGATCGACGCCTCTCTGTAAACAACAGCACACGACATGAGCACCAATGTCACAATTTGCTGAGTAGTAGTCAAAACAATCCCATAATCGTCTTTCGCATGGGTGATTAAAACAGGACATTCAAGTTAACAAATTAAAGTTACCGAACTTAGTGTCTTGGCTGAAAAAACATGTAGGTAGGTAAATGTGCGTTTAACCTAGGTTGAACAATCTTTGTTAACTAAGCATGTAGCAGTATGAAGTTGACATTTCACATAAAGGTCATTAATTGATAGCTCATTTCAAGTAAAATAAACTAAATAGACCCCACTCTACTTAGTATTAAATTAGTGGCTGCACGCTTGCTGTTACTAGTCCAAAGCAAAGTGGTTACCAGGTAGATGGTAACTTGTTAAACGCTAACGTTACACCTACAGCCATGCGTAAACAATAACTAGCTTGCTAACGTTTGTAGGTGTCTGTGATTGACCATTTGACTTGGCTAAGATGGAGAACCTCATAAAGATTGGCTTTAGATGTCATGATAAAGCGTATTTAACTAACTACCTGAATAACTAACATAAACGACAAGCCGTAAAATAGGTTAACGTTAACTAGCTAGCAAGCTAGCTATTGTTAGCTAACTAATCAAAACAGACGTCTGATCTTCCTTTTACCCCAAACGAATCCTATAAACCACAAAATAATAACTAAAACAAACCCCGTCGTGGTGCTGGTGATCTGCTTCGACTTCGTCCCATGTTTCAGCCTTTACACAAAAAGATTATGTGGGTAAAAAAATGCTCCGTATTGTAATGCCCGACGACGAAAATAATTGTCAAGGAAAATCCCTCTCGTGGACCATTTTCACTAGTCCCCCTAGGAAACAAGGGTAACGTTATATTAGTTCCCTCGTCTTGTTAATCGCGCTCACTCCAAGGAGTATTACCGCCACCTACTGGTAAATATGTTTGGATGGGCTACAGATCTAAAACGATATATAGGTCTACCTTATAGACCGCTTCAGACCAATCCTCCAGGTATAAAACAATTAAGTAGATAGAAAATCAGATTTAAATAGAGTTAAACAAAGCCACTCACTCTGCATTTAAAAGAAATGGTGGTGAAATCGACAACCAACAATGTGTAAAAAATGAAATTATAAGCTGCCCATACAACTCTTCTACGCTATGATGTTTTTTCATCCAATTAAGGGATCTCTTGCCAGGTGTTTTTCAGATGTGGTGTTTCACAGCCCCCCAAGACTTTGAGATAATTGTGGCATATGGCCAGCTGCCAATGCATATCAGCAATTTATTCTGTCATTGCAAATGTTTAGAGTGTAAGTTCAAATTTATTTTGTTGATAATTTGACTGCTCAAAGATCCCAAATTTTCCATTGGATATGCATTACCTAGTTTTAGCACTGGATTAGGAGAGTCATCATAGAGAAGCCAAAACCACAGTGATTGAACTGTAATTTTTTTGGGCTCAAAAGAGCTTTGTCTTTTCAGCTGAGTAATTGTGCTGTAATTACCTCAAATGGTCAGAGAAGCTAGCAGATGTGTATATGGGTAAGAGCAAATAAATGGGAAGAATCATCCAAATGTATTAAATTAACATTCTGCCATTACCTATTCAAACTCATACTGTCAGTAGCCCACATTCCATATCATATGGACCTTGATTAGGTCAGTGTGTTATCCAGAAGAATGCCAGAAAGTTCGGTCCACCATTCCCTTCTATGGTATGTAAAAAGTGCTATGCTTTTCAGTAAGTGAGTCTCTTATTTGTGGTAAATGAAGTAGAGGAAGTCAAGTAGGGGAAATAATCTTGAATGAAAAATTCAATCTGATTGCTAGATTAATGTAGTTCTACATAATCGAAATGCTAATTTTTGTCTGATTGTCTTAAGGATCTTTCATAAAATAACAGAAGTATAAATGGGTTCTGCACTCTTGAAAAATACAAGAAAAGATTACAGTGAAGCTCTGATTTGATTGCTTTCATCTTTAATGGTTGGTACATTTGAACCTAGCAGTAACCACTTTACATTCTAATATGACATGAACATTTTAACCCAGCAAATACACAAAAGCGTTTAAATAATAGTAACAGACCATACAAATAATTACAGCTGTGAGGAGCGCTTTGCATACATACATTTCGTTAAGAAAAAGAAAAGAAGTGGAATGTATAGTGCCTTTCAGAATTGGGCTTTCAGTCACTGGACAGTTTCAAAGAATTGTTTCTGTTTATTTGACCAGAAAAAAAGCCAAGATTAAGTTCAGAGTTCATTTTCTGGTTCATTTTCATTTGTACTTATCCCTGCAGTTCAAACATGAAATTCAATCATCATTTAAGGGTAAAGAATTACACCTGCACGACCATTTAAACCTGTGTATAGCACACATCCTATGTCTGTGACCATCACGTGACTGAGTAGTAAGGACAAACAAGTGAGTGTTTTTATAACATTCTTTTTCCCCCCCAAAATGTAAGTGTTAAGTGCATGGTTATGCTGAGCCATACAATATTAATGTTAGTTTGGAACATTACTGTTTTCAGTTTGTATAGTTGTTGCCTGGTGCATCTGTTCATTTGCATTATTTTCGTGCTTGTTGTGAAGTCTGTGAAGCAAAAACATTTTTTTAGGGGGGTGGGTAATTGCTGTTAGAGTAGGTGTGTGTGAAAGAGAGAAGGAAGCCGAACTAGCAGGTGAATACCAAGATGTGAGTCTGAGTGTTCAACATTCTGAATGTGAATATGTGTGTGTGTGTGTCTGGCGTGAATGGGTATCATTGTCTGTGAGTCTTGTTGGAGCGCCCCTTCAGGTTTCCACCTTGTCCTTGTCCTTCTGCTTCTTGCTCTTCTTCAGAAAGGACGGAGCCTTGAACTTCTTCTTCTTCTTCGAGGGGGACTTCGAAGGTGATCCCTCGGGAGTCACCCCGGCTAGCTTGTTGGGGGGTGTGGGGGTGGGAGCGGTGTCGTTGGTGGTCAGAGCCTTCATTCCTTTCTCCAGTTCCTCCTGCTGCTGTTTCTCATCATCCACGCTGCCGTTTTTCACAACCTCGTTGGCATCGGTGGGTTTCGAGCCATCTGGAGGCAAAACAAAGAGCCATGTTGGCACGCATGTTGTAAGAAATGGAAAAGCAATAGAGGACCAGCTTAAATCATTTGGACATTGCTGCATAACACGGTGTCTGTGCTCAAGGCAGTGCAGCTGTTGCCAAGCATGCTTTTTATCGAGTTGTGTGCAACGGTCTTACAGTTTCTCAGTACTTACTAGTCGGACAAGATCTTAGTACCAGAGGACACCCCTACAATTCAGTACGGACAAACATAAATAAGGACAGACAAACAGACAGAGGGAGAGATGGACACAGGTGTGGAGACAGATGAATGCCACAAAAAGCTCATGTCATGCTTCATGTCAACATTGATAGGGAGACAGACACATCAGACATCCCATATTACAGTACTAAAAAATCAAATTTTAAAAACATAACCTCTCACATTTAAAGCAATTTTGCCGCCAGAAATAAAAGAAGCTGAGAGCTAGAAGTCGACAAAGAGTTATTCGATCAAGAATATTTCTTACAATCTCACAAAAAGACGCTAAGTGGCTATTTTAGGACAGTCTTCAGACTGATGGATGTCAGTGACAACAAGCAGTCTGAAGACACAGCGGTTGCTTGTGGTAGGGATTGAGAGCTCAAACTGTAGATCCACATATAAAGACTAAAGACTATGCAAATCCCCAGGTTTCCATCCTTTTGGCTACTTATGAGCATCACATCAAGTACCCTTTATTCAAACTCATGATTCATTATGTTATCCAAACAGAACCTCATTCCGAACAGTGCACAATGCAAACAGTGCACAATGCATAATGTTCAGACACAAGGTCTCTATAGAGACACACACTGATATACATGCATACTGACAATGCGTTATAATTGTATGCAGTAGTTGACAGAAAACTCAAGCAACCTTCAGGGTTTTCTGCTGAACTTCAGTGAGCTTAAAGAGCTTGAGTTTGTTTATCCAAACTTCAGGGACTTCTCAGTATTGATGTGGGAATCCTGATAATGGTTTAGTTCTGTATGATGGTAAGCACTCAGCTACAAACCCCACAAGTGTTAAAAATAATAAATAGACCACCAAAAAATGTACCACTGGTGAGGACAGTCCTTGAAGTCTTTATCTGTGGATCTACATACTGGGCTGGTTTATGTCTACATTTCCTTTGTTTATTCTGCACTGTTTGAGTGTATACTAACATGTTGCTGCCTGGGACCTATGTCAAACACATGTAACAGGGGTTGTCAACATACAGCTGAGAAGGCATACGCACAGAGCAAGATGTAGAAGTAAGACTCACATACACCAACTCTTAGTTGGTGTTTGCCGTTGCGTATGTTCATTATGTTCATTCACACAAGAGAGAAAGACAGACAGACAGACAGACAGACAGACAGACAGACAGACAGAGAGACAGGGAGAACGATAGCCACGCACCGGACTGGTTGTTCAGCAACTTTAATGTGAGTCTTTTGATCTGATAACATATCATAAGGATGTTCATCAGACCATACATGATCCACACAATACCTGAATGTCACATTAAACTGGCTGAACTGCAGGTCTTGTGCGTGTGTATTTTTTGTCTCTACACACAGGCATGATGCAGCCCACAGAATATTCGACAGTGGAGCGCAGATGCTGACGTGTCCTGACAACATGCACCTGAGTTGAGGAAACTGGTGGGTAGGGGTGGGGTGAGCAGGGGGTGAATGTGGTGGGTCTCACCTTCAGGTGGGGGTTTGCTGGGGGAAGGGATCTTTGTGGGGGAGGAAGCCGGGGGAGTCCCAGCTTCGTTGGCCTCCTCCCCACCTGACAGACGAACGAGACAAGAGGGAGAGAGGGAGAGAGGAACAGAAGGAGACACAGGGATGTGGGTGGAGAGCCAGTGCACTGGGATTGAGTGTGTGTGTGTGTATGTTTGCGTGTGTGTGTGTGTGTGTGTGTGCGTGCGTGCGTGCGTGCGTGCGTGCGTGCGTGCGTGCGTGCGTGCGTGTGTGTGAGTTAGAGTGTGGAGGCATAGAGTTAGGGATCCATATGCGACACGACAGGGTTGTGCTCTGGTTTAGGTGCAGTTACAGATGTCATTCATGCACAGAAGAAAGGTTGAACAAGAAGACAAATCTGACCTACCGAATGAGTGAGAGTGCTTGCGAGTGAGAGTGAATGTGGGCGAGTGTCAGTGAACGTAGGTGCGTGAGAGAGTTAGAAGAGAATGCACTCATTAAGTGTGTTTGTATGTAGACCCGAGTGAGTAATTTCCAGGGTAAGGCCGTAAGTGAGAACAGGGTCATACCATCTCCGTCGCCCTTTTGTTTCCTCTGCACCTCCTTGCGATACTCATCCAGCTCCTGGTCAGTGAGCTCGTTGAAAGGGTTAGGGGGCTCAGGCTCAGGTGTACTGGGCATCGGTGAAAGCTCTGGAGACTAGAGGGAAAGAGGCCATGAACACATCTTAGATTGAGCTCAGCTATTACCTTCTGTGGGTGGCTCATTGTGGTATGCTGTACTTTTGCAGATACTCGCTGTCTTTTTCTCCCTTCCCAAAGTGTGATTCCTTACCGGAGGACTATTCTCCGTGACACTTGCAAGCACTTGGGATTGGGGTCCAGCTGTTTTCATGTCCTGGCGATTTTGCTGCCGAATCTGAATGATAAATAATAATAATGTCAATGCAGTAGTAGACAGTACATTGATTTACACTGGTTGTGCTGCTCACATTCAAAAGGGTATGCATCTCAGGTCAGGCACATCTCAAGCACTGTTTTTTATTAATTAAATGGCACCTCTATTGTACCTTGTTCCTGGTTTCCAGTACTTCCTTTGGATTGGTGAAGAGTGGGACAAACTGACTAGAGGTCTCAATCTTTATGGCTGTCCCACTGCTTTGGGTGATCTCCTCAGACTTCAACCACTAGGGAGACACAACATACAGTGTTAAGTTTGGCAGTAGCAATGCATTGTTTTACCTTTCTTTTGTTGCAGACAGTTAATGTTACTGCTATGGGGACCCAATACATGTCAGCAGAAGTGCATTCTGAACCCCCACTGTTTATGACATGTTTATGTTAAGCCACCAGGGGGCGGGAGAGATGCTGCAGTGGCTGGCATGGGACTGGGCTTTCTCTGCATTGCAGAGGGTAGGGGAAGGAGAGGGAGAGAGAGAGAGAGAGAGGAAGCAGGTGGGAGGAGCGTTGGGTGGGGACACAAGATTACAAAGAGAAAAGAGAGACGGCCACTCTCCTCCCTGGGAGGTGTTTTCTCTCAGCACAGTGCGCCTTCATGTAGGCTCTCACTCCATCTCTGCTTAACAAGAGAAACCATGTGCAGAAAACAGATGTCAAACAGCCGCCTGATCCAGGGCTATATTATGTAATCAAGAGAAACTAGCTCTTCATGGAGTGATGCAACACACAACATACCCACAGTGAATTTGAAATTCATACAGAGTATTGCAAATGCTCATATAGCTAGTCGCTGGTGCCCCTCATTATGCATGATTGTGATGGCTCCCTTGCCTCACGCTCACCGTTGTGCGTTGATGCCCAGGGCTTGCCTCGTCCTGGTTGACCTTCTGGTACGTGTTTGGGGTGTTGAGCCACCGCGTCCTCTCCTGCTGCTGCTTCTGGGCGTGGGGGTGCAGGCGCGGGTGGACGCTCCCTCCCTCGTCATTGAAGTTAAAGGATGTGACAGTGGCCGGGATCTCCACCTCCCGCTTGGTCCGGGAGCGCTCCAGCAGAACAGGGAAGCGGTAGGCGTAGCCAGTGCGGTAGCCCTGTCAGTGTGCAGAGGGACATGTGTTTGTTGCTCTGATTATTGAGCCAATCCGTCGTTACAGTACTTTGTTAATAAATCAGTTTCAGCTTTAGTTAATAATTCGGTGGGTTTTTGGGGGCATTTTAGTGGTGATAACCTTTTGGATCATGATGTAATTACTCAAATTGGCCACCTACACCTACTGTGAGTTTACAATTTTCCAGTAAGCAGGACAGCAATGTATAACTTATATTAAAGACAGAATGTGGTATTTCATAATTATATCATGGCAACTAGCATTCCAATTACAAGCATGACATTTTAGCCTCCAGACAATGATACTCCATGAAAACTGGAGGACCTTGTGAATAATAATGGGGCAGTGGATTTGTGCAGATATACTACAGAGCCCAGAGAGTATTACTATAGTGAGTCCCAATCACCTGTGTTAAACTGGAAAAACTGAGAGCAAGCTTGGTTATATTTACCTAATTTAATAAATGTGTAATACATTTGAATTCAACTCACATTGACATATTTAGTTGCATGAAACTTTGTATTTAAATTCTTCATTGATCATCAGAGCAAGGAAGCATATTCCTAGTATGTATGACATGACATTCCTTATTAAATGTAATGTTTCTGTCATTAACACGTCTTTGCCCCACCCATATGACTGAAACCAATATCTCCATGGTGAGGCTTTGTGAAACAGGATATGTGTAGGAGTTAGATCTTGTGCATTGGTCTGGGTTGGCTCATGATCAAATCACTCCCTATTGCAGAAGTTAGGGTCTGGGTTCATTAGGTCATTTGGGTTCACTGGGATTGGGCTGAGATTGCTTGCAGTACTGTTGACATCAAAGCAAGTCAAACGATTGCAGCTGCCTAAATAGATTTTTCATTATTTTGGCCAGCAGCTCGTCACACGCAACTGCTTCTATCATCTCACCAGGTTGTCCAGGGTTCTCATCAGAGCCTCAAATTCGTGCTCCCCCAGACGGCTCTTGTGCAGCGGGCCAAATGTGGACCCTGCCCGGCCCACGGTGCCGATGGGGTTGGGCTTGTGGGTGGCCCGGTCCAGCATGATGAGATTCTGCTCCCCTCCTGCGCAGCACAATGCTGACACCTGTCAGAGCAACACAAGACTACAGCTGCTACCGAGTCTGGCTTCAGGCAGATAAGCTAAAGGCTACAGGCATGCACACTTTGTCACGCATAGATTCAAACGTATATATATACAAATGCACACACACACACACACACACATACACACACACACTAGGAGATTCAACTGATGCATTCACAGCCTCTTCTACGTGTACACACCCACACAGATAAAAAAGGCAGGGTGAGAGAGAGAGACAGCAGCAGCAGGAGCTTTATCACCTGAATCTGGCATGCAGCCTGGATGTGGTAGATAGTATAAAAGGCCTCTTCCACCGACTCTCCCAAAGCCACAATCCCATGGTTCCTCAGCACCAGGACCTGCATAGAAAAACCCAATAAAAGATCCCCATACAAAAAAGCCATTCCATCATCACTCCATAGCTACCCATAACCCTGTTTCAATTCCTCTCCTCTCCATTCTCTACACCGTACATTTCTTCCAGGAATCTGCCCTTTGAGTGATTATTGATTTATTAATGTTCCCTCCTGAGTAATGGACTTCCCTTTTATACATTAGCAATTAATATATGTTGATTTTTTCGCTGACAGAGTCATTCAAACATACAGTATCCGCCTGTTAAGATCAGGTTATGGCCTGACATTCTTACTGTTTCTCAGTTGCACGCACCTTGCAAGTGGGCCCCAGACTCTTCTGCAGCTCCACCCGGTCCTCCTCATCCTCCATCACTCCATTGTAGTCTAAGTAGGCCACATCCCCCACCAGCAAAGCCTCATGGGATAGGGGGAGCAGGCCACACTTCATGGCAGAAACCTAAAGACCAAGTTAGGTTCAGACATAAAAATGTCATTAACCAGCAGTGATCTTATGCAATAAGATGGTGAATGGTGTACAGTCCTAGAGGATTTATTGCTCTTCCTTAAAACACATTACACTTTCATCTAACACTGAACTCCATGCACTCTGACTTGATGTGTACGATCTACTTGTATGTTTTTAGGGGGGATTGTTCACTATGTGAAGGATAAGGTGTGGTTTGACTCACCGCAGCAGTAGCCGGTGTGTGGAGGTGGAGCAGGCATCGGACATCAGGACGGGCCGAGTAGATGGCCGAGTGCAGACTGAATCCAGACAGGTCAACACCCAGTGCGGTGCTGCCCCTCTCCACCACCTCCCCCAGAATATTCACCTTCACCTGAGGACCAGACAGCAGGTCTAGCGTCAGAATTGACTCAAACCAGGCTGAGAATGATTTCCATCTTATTGCTCAAGTTAAAAGGCTAGCAAGACAGCAGCCATGCATTTATTGAGTGTAAGTGGGTAGTATTCCACCAGTACACACACTTACACAATTCACACAGATGCATACAAGCACAGAAACGCAATCCCTAGCCGTTTATACAGCTTAATTTAGCAATTTATAATCCTTGAGTTCAGCCTGCCACTGATAATTTTCCATTTGAGAAAAGCCTGTTTTCCAAGACATCATCTTGCCTCCACATGACTACTTCAGCTCTCGAGTGTCACCCTGAGGCCTATTCGTAGGACTTTTAAGGAGATTATTCAAATGAACTTCAGAAATTTCACATCTGCATTTGCATCTCGTTTCTTTGAATCTGCCAGCTCGAGGCTGTGCCCGCTGAAAAATTCTAATTACAGAATTGATTTGTGTGTGTGTGTGTGTGTGTGTGTGTGTGTGTGTGTGTGTGTGTGTGTGTGTGTGTGTGTGTGTGTGTGTGTGTGTCTGTGTGTCTGTGTGTCTGTGTGTCTGTGTGTGTCTGTGTATGTGGGCAGCTTCAGCTAAATCAATTACACATTCCAACTACTTTGTAGCTTAAAATCAGTTTACATGGAAACTAACAAACTGGTCACAGTCATAAAACCACAGTACACATTATGGAATGGGCCAATCATGATCTAGCCATGGAAGTTGTGCTAACTGACCATACCTGAACATTTTTATGTGAAACGCTTCAATCCTGTGCCTTATGATAACCCAGATTATAACAGCATAAAACATAACATCTAATTGTCTTAACTCACCAGGCCAGATGCCGTTGCCTCCCCGTAAGCCAGACCATCCGGCAATACCAGGAAGTGCTCCTGTTCTTTGCTCACGCGTATCTGCAGGGCAGGGACATGAGCAGATGTGAGCTGAATGTGATTACAAAGTGGAGCAGTCGTGGCAGAAAGAGCTTATTCATGGCCAGGTTCACATCTTACGACCCCAAATGCTCATACTGTAATAGACATGAAGTGGGACTGGGGGAAAAAATGCTGAGATAAGCTATCAAAATCTGCTTGCAAACTTTCACATCGCATCGGTCAAGGCCAGTTTCTGCTGCAGAGCGTTTACAAAATGTTTTTTTCTCTACAGTATGTTGTGACATATTCAAGTAATCTCACCAAGAAGGAAATATTGCTATACTGAAGTTAATAATGGTTATAGTTTGATCATATGCTAGAGGATGCCTATGATGATGCTTATAATCAGCACAATGGTAGATATCAGTAACAATCTACTGGATGTCCTGTTTTAGGCATTCTACAAACAGTTAGTAAATAATTTGCAAACAATCACGCAGTTGTCAACAACTAACCCTGATTCTTGCAAACCTGGCAACCCTAACCATCACTTGACCCATACATTATATATCCTAGCCTATGACCAACATCTTCGCCTAACCCAAAGGTGCATCTAGGATATTCAGTATGATAGCACAACCTCTACTCAGATCTATCTATGTAACATAACTGAGACACACCTTGTCATTACTTTGGTGAAAAGTGTTATCACATTTGCTAATGCTGATGCATAACAGCATGTTTTTGGAAGCCTTCAGTTGTGAACAAAGATTATATCTGTACGTACAGTGGCTGGTTAAGCAGTGAGAGTAGTAACTATAGCAACAGGTTAAAGGAGGATTGTTGGTGACACCAAAATACCCAAAGAAAGTTTTCCAGCAGAGAATCTTCAGACTGAATATATGGAGTACTGGTACTGGACAGTACTGGACTGGGCTATAGTGTTACAGTTTTTGCTTTACTTTACGGAGCTGTTGCGTTAAAGAAATACTGTTCAGATTTTATGTTATCATGAATAACATCATGGTTATGAACTAGTCAAAGGGACAAGGCAAAGGTGAATTATTTGACACAACACACCAAAGATAAAGCTGAGAGTGACGTTATTCACAATAACCCCCCCACACACACACACACTCATTGTTTAAATGTTGCAGTGTTGAGAACAGGGAGGGGATACTGACCGTGAGGCATGTGGGGTTGAGCTGGGCCCAGCCGTACAGATCCAGTAGACGATGCACGCTGGCCAGTTTACAACGCATCATACGCTCCCCTTTCACCATGGTGCCCGGCTCCCAGCCATGCATGTCATTTATGGGGGTGACCATGTTCGTAGCTACACCAAACAGTTAATTATCATTACAGTCATATGTAATCCAATGCACTAAAAATGAGCTCTTATGCAAAGCAGTTTACAGCATTATAAAGGTGTGAACAAGCCTGTGAAGGTGTTTTGCTCTTATTATGCTTTACTGCATGAAAAGAAGAGTGTCTCAAACTAGTTATAATGAGAAATAAATAGACCTATAAATTAGCAATATATTTATACTGTTACAACTTTTTTTTGCTTTCTTTCTGTGACAGGACTTGTGACTAACCATGGGGTGTCAGGGGACAAGGTCAGTTACACGAAAGCCTGAAAAAAAATATTCAGGGACAAATGTGTGAAGGGTAAAAGTGAACGTGTGTGTGTGTGTGTGTGTGTGTGTGTGTGTGTGTTTTGGAGAGAGAGAGAAAGAGAGGGAGAGAGAGAGAAACCTACATGATGGTGAAACAGGAAGGGCAGCAGGAGAGCCATGAGTGGTCATGAAGTCGGCGATCTGCCGCAGAGCCCACAGATTCGAGGCACTGCCCCCTTTCTTCATCTGTTCCTGGATAAGCACATCCAGCTCTTCTCTGAAGGACTATCAAGAGCACATGCACACAGACAGAGAGACATCCACCCCCACACACCATCACACACACACACACGCACAGAAGACCAGTGATTACTAAGTCAAGTACTTGGAACACACAAACACAAACACATACAACCCACATCATAGACAACCTACTCACTTACGCAGAGAACGTCAGAGTCAGCACACACACTTACACACTTACACACACTTACACACACACAAACACACACACACACCCACACACCACATACACACAATGCTGAAATTGCATTAACTAATGTGCCCACCAACAAAAATCCACCACAGAGTGCAAACGCTTGGGTGCACTCATGCACAAAACTGCCAAGGACACCCCGGCACCGTTTGAAAGCAGCTCCGTCCACTTGATTTAGTTCCTTTTGTCACATTTCCTTTGAATCATTATTCCTCTTTTGAGCGGTTCATTCTTTTTTACTGTGTCTGTTGTTCTTGTCTCCTCTACCTCTCCACCTCTTGGTCACCCTCCCACTGACAAAAAAAACTTTATCGCTCTCCTCCCACTCACTCACTCCAGTGTTGGAGCTGCCATTGTGCAGTTGCAGCGCACAAGTGGTGATTCAGAGGAGATTAAATCTGAGCTGTGGAGATAATCATATCTTTGGGAATGTAATGAGGGGGAAGGGAGTGAGAGAGAGAGAGGTGGTGGTGGTGGTGGTGGGGCGGTAGAAGGATTGGAAGCAGGACATTAAAGGGTGGCAGGATGGCCAGGGTGGGGTGGGGGATGTGAAGGTAGAGACACACAGAGGCTGAAAGGAGGATCGGAGCTGAGATCTCTTTAAAGGGATTCTGCTCTCCAGAGCTGGGCACAGGAAACACAACACAGACACAGAAATACAAATCCTGTGCTTGCCAAAGGCCAACACCATATCTACTGTAACCCCCACCTACACACCACACACTCTTATACAAACACACACACACACACACACACACATTAAATCCTTATCTAAGACACCCACACACACAGCCTGGCTAGTACTCACTGGGCTCTGCAGGAGGCTGGAGATGCGCTTCTTCTGGCTGGTGGATGGGGTGGATTGTAGGGGTGACTGAATGGTGTCCGTGTCCGCACCCTCCCCATCACTGGGGCTGTGCTGGACCGGGGTCTCCTTTGGACTAGAGGAGGTGCTCATGGTGTCTCAGGTCAGAGGAGGTTACCACGACAAGGAGACAGGAGAGAGCTGGAGGGGAAGCAGAGACAGGGGGGAGATCAGAAATAGGTGGTAACCATGTAAGAAAATGCAATACAATTTACCCTGAAACACAATATGGTTCAACATTTATTTGCAAAATAAATTCTGACTTGTAAAATAGTAACTGAAATCATAACGCTAGAAAAGTCAATTAAGTCAGTCGAAAACCAAACACACTGACATGGCCAAGAAAGATTAGAACCTCTAAAAGTATCCTATGTCTCCTAAATAAGCCTCTCTCTCTGTATCTCTCTCTTTCTCTGACACACACACACACGCAGAGAGAGAGAGAAACTCCTGCAAGAACCAGATAAAGTAAAGTGCCCCACCCAGTGAATGGCGGTTTAATACACCAACTACCACCAATGACAACTCTTCAGATTACTCATTTAAATTTTTTCATGAAATTAAATGCCAGAATAAGATCTATTGCTATTGCTAATGTTCAGCAAAAAGACTAACCATGTAAACACACCATGTAAAAAAACATGTAACTCTGCAACACAACAGCGTTAGTTATATCATGGATAGTACTCAGTAAATGTTTGTTTGAAAAGCAATACACTGTAAGAAGATTATGCAGTAGCTCCCTTCAGTCTTCTATTTCAGTGGGATGGGTTTTATTCTATTATTTCCACTGAACCTTAAAGTAGAGCATTTTTAGCTTCACTTTATTCACACCATAAAAGTGAAGAGATAAAAATAACATCAGAACAACAAAAAAGTGGGGAAGAGGGCTCATAATAAACCAGATATTCTAGTCTCAAAAGAAGCTCATGCATCCATGATAATGATAGTTATTATGTGTAACATAGATATTAGGAACAGAGCTAGAATATATTTGTATGGACTCAGTTAACCATGTTGTTTAAATTTGTATGTGCTTATAGTGGAGCCTACTTCATCATAGACCCCAGAGTCTTTGTGTGCGAAAGAATGGGGCAACATCTGCTGTGGGATCTCTCCTGACATCAGCCCACCCTCTGGGGAGGCTAACAATGATTGGGGAGTTGATGGCTGGGCTCCCGCACTGACACGCTCCCAATGCAGTGTACCACCAATATCTGTGTGTATGAGCTAGAGGACGAAGCCCTTGAATCAGACTTTCACACAGACACACACACATGAAACGAGACAGAGACCGAGGCAAGGTTCTGTTAAGCATTTCCTGTTTACCAGGGGTACATGGCAAGAAAAACAGAAGGCTAAGTGACCCATCAGCAGCCTTGTTTGTGCATGCACTTGCCTTTTGTATTGATTTTTTTTTTTACATTGGTCTGGATGAAGCACAACCCATTCTCTGACTCTGACCCAACCAGAGTAATCTGGTTAAAACAGGGCGACTGCGGGGAGACGTTTAGGAGTGAGTGGTATATAATTGCATAAGTAACGCCTGATTGATTTTTGTCAGGACACACTATAATCAAAGTAATGCAGGATACTGCCAGTTCTCATCATTGAGTGGAACAATGCTGTGACGTGGTAGAAAGTACGTGCCAAAAGGAATTCTGTAATGTCCAGTCAGACATTTTCATCTTTTTTTGGCTGAAATACATTCAGCATAATTGTTACTCCCCTAGCTAATGTAATTTACTTTTTATGATGATCATTCATTCCCCTTTTGATGTACTAGGAACTGTACAGGAGAATATACCCATCTTGTTTTAGTTTGACATGGTTTGTGATTAAGTGCTATATTATTATTATTATTATTATTGCATACATGGGGAATGGAATGCATAATAATAATAGGCTTGTCAAGCTAAAACCATGCTTAAAATCAAATCAACTTCATTTCAACTAATGACCTGAAAGGTCAATGTGAAAGGCTAATTCATGCAAATAGGTTCTCTGTCTGGTAGTCACTGTCATCCACAGATCTGTCCCTGTCCATACACCGTGATGCCACATCTCCACAAACACAAACTAAAAGCATATGAAGACACTGAATCCACTCAGTCTATTCTGTGATGAGATCGTGAAAATATGAATAGTCTAGTAGTCACAACAATCGTGCATGTGAGTGAATGGCCAAAAGTGCTCCGAGTAATCCAGGATATTGAGCGGAAGTCCTTTCTCAGACAGGGCTGGGTCGCCCAGGGAGAAGATGAGCCCCCACGCGGGAGCAAGGGGGCTCGTGCCAGGAACAGATGCTGTGATGATCACGTCACTGATCCCTGTACACCCACCTCCCTCTGGACTTAAAATCGTCCATAGCAAACCAGCATCAATCCTATGCAACCATTTCATTAATTATCACGGGCCTCCCAAAACTGTCGAATAATCAGTTGTAGTCGCGTGACCGAATGGTCTAAGGAAAATATGCTAACCCACGACAATCAGTCTAATCTTTCCCACTGCGCGATATTAAAACGAAATGATACATTATCAACATCTGATCTGATCAACAATCTGACAGCTGCAGATTCCTTGACTCATAAATCATGCTTAGATCCATTCCTTGTTCAAGATTCTTCTCCCGCCCCGTGGCCAGTGCATGGCTGCCTAGCAACAACGCGAGCACCGCTGCAACATCAGCACCACTCCACACTGTTGTCCGGACGTAGCCAGGGATTTAACTAATGGCCATCTCCATTAAACAGAATGGTTATCCGTATCATATTGCACGGGAAATCAATCTTTGTTCGCAACCATAATTATATGACTTTATGACTTTGCTGTCGTTCACTGGCGTAATGCTACTTCCCCATCACCACACGTTGAAAATAAATTGTAATGCGCTTCGTACGTTTAAGCACACGATGTTCGTTTTGCAGTGATATATCCTGGTTCTCACAAGGATCAGTTTGTTTCAGTGTGCAGCAGAACAGATACATGAGATTGCAGAATATGTATTCGTAGACTAGGCCTGTTACTATTGATTAGTCTTGCACGTTTCGATGGAGCTCTGTCAATCAGATCCCAAGCTGAATTAAAACAATTCAATAGCATTAGGCTATTGACGGAAAACAAAGATAACAACATTGCCTACAGGCCTCTGTGCCTGTTTAACAAATACCTGATGTTATTTATAGGGGCAATTAGCGCTTCTATACAAACCTCCAGCGAAATGCGAGTGGGTTATGAGTGGTGAACATAGCAAGCTATCCAAAATGTGTTTATTTTTATTTAATATGTAGCCTATGTGACATCCGTTTGCCGGATGTTGTCCAGATTCTCGTGATGTTCTTTGCATGGGTGCTTAAGACTGATTTCTTTTCCACCTACGATGGGAGGTGTAGGCTTGTGCAAAGCCATTTTCACAATTTTGTGTTATTGAACCTTTGACCGAAAGACAATGTGTAGATTAGGCTACAACACTAAAATGAAAATACATTGGACTAAAACAAATCTATAATTTATACATTTTCAAATTTCTTTTCAAATAGAATATGTGGTAAACTGGCCTACGTGTCAGCTGTACGTTGCAATTGCATGCACAATAAACATATCCTTGCGTTTTATATAATAGAATCAGTATCTTTGTAAATACCTTACCTTACAGCATTCTCCAACGCCTTGTTCTCTGAGCATGTATAGCTTCTTTAGTCTACGTCTACGTTTAGGAAAATAGCAGATAATACTAATTTATGCTATAGATTACTACATTGATAAAACATAAACTTCGTAAATATTATATTTTAAAACAATGAGTTGCTATATCGCTCTTGACTCCTGATATTTTAATGTCTCCCGCTCATAGCACAGCTCCTGTGTTTGTCGTCGTTCATTGCAGCCTAGTCCAGCCCACCGCCACGCCTGCCAACGCTTTGACCTGCATGTATCTCTGAACCAAACATCCACCACGCACCTTCTCCGTCCTTTAAGCCATTCCGGTCAACAAAGTGCTACAGCAATATCATGACAACGTTTATGTCTTTCCCCTCATGCGATTGTTGCCCCAACGCTTATAAAATGGATATGCACTGTCATGCAGTTGTTTTGTGACAAGTCTGAATATTTTACATATCAGAACCTTGCAGCTGTGTCTAAACAAATGATAGAAATGGCTCCACCATCTGGTCTTCTGGTGTACTGCTAGAAAAGCACACGCGACATCACTTTGTGTATGCTAGTGAATTTATTATGGGGTTCTCCCCCCACCTACAGAAAAGAAGGTATATATCCACCACCAAAATTACTACTTAAAAATAATGTATAACTTCCCCGTATTTAGAAACATCCCTCTCATGTCCCAGTGTATTTATATTACAAACATAAATACTAACATAAATAAATACTAAACATAGTGCTTCTTTTGACATTTGTGAAAGCAAAGGCTGTTATACAACACCCAAGGACCTTAAACCCTCACTTTGGAAGGACAGGGTATAGAGACAAACAGGTCAGACACAATTGGCAAGCAATATCACACAGTTTTCAAATTAATGACACACACACACACACACACACACACACACACACACACACACACACACACACACACACACACACACACACACACACACACACACACACACACACACACACACACACACACACACACACACACACACTCTCTAATGAGGCTGAAGCTGAATCTGGGGCTGAAGCTGAGCGGTAAGGTCTGGGTGAGTGGAACATGCAGGTTGAAGTGTGGCATGGTCCACTGGGGCGAACTGAACGATGTACTGGTAAGTAGATTTCACACATTGCACCACCAAGCCACTAGGCTTTGGATCCTCAAAGTGGAATCCTGGAGCAACCACTAATGTGGGAGCAGATTCAACTTCATTGGGCACAGTGCTGGACATGGAGTCCAGTATCTGAGAGGGGGGAGATGGGGAGAAAGCAGAGACATAAAATAGTACATTGTGTTATGCTGTATTGCTAAACCATGGCTTTTATACACAGTTAATTTAGACTGCCCTTTACTGCAGTGAGTTGCTTTGGGTAATAGCATGTAGTAAGCAAGTATTTTAGAAAACAACCAATGGTGAAAGTAGATGTAAATTGTTCAGTGCCTATAAGGCCATCTGGGCAAATGCACCACACAGAGAGACCACCTCTTCAATTCAATGACAATGCACAAAATTCTATGTAAATACTAAAGTAAAACAAAGTGTCAAGGACTCCTAATGACGCACACCTAAAACATTACAGTTGTCTTCATATGTTACCTTTCCGAACCCTTTATATATAAATGCATATACTGAAGGAGTGAGTAAAGGGCATGTCTGACACAAAAACTAACCTCATCCACAGTCCAAACACCTGAGAGTCTGTCGCCTGTATTTGGCAGACCATTTCCACTTTCAAGGACGTTGTCTGGAGTTTCCCTGTCCTTCAGTGAAACAATTGCAAGAACATTATCATTTATTTCCCCTTGACTGTATTCTCCTATTCTGAATTTATGTACAACATAACAGATTACTCTGCCTTTGTTGATTTTAGTTAGTGATTTTAATTGGGGGTTGCAAAATGAAACCCAAATCCTCAGTCCTTTTTCTAAAAATATAAATGAATGCAAGTGATAATCCAGACCGTTTAGTGATATCAGTACAGAACAGCATATTACTTCATTATTTTCAGCACAACTTCTGATGATTATGAATACATAACCTACAGGTAGCATATCCTAACGGCAAGACTGAATTAGGCCTAGTAGTACACCATTTCAAAGATCACATACAACTTGGCAACAATTATACAGTGGTGAAGTAAGAGTTCATAGCAGTGGATAACAAACCATTGCTCTTTAGTTCCTACGTGTAGCAACTGAGAGGATAGGTAAACTGATGTTAAACTTAACCTTATCCTGTTGTTAATAGAACTACAGTTCGAAGAAATTAGGGGGAAGGGGGAAATTACTACATGATCAGACAATGTCAGTTTACTCACACAGGTGTCCCGGAGAACAGCTGACAGTAGCCTGATGTACTCGGTGGCCGCCTTCAGCATGTCCACTTTACTGGGCTTGCGGCCAAGCGGCATCACTGGCACTATGCGCTTGAGGTGAGAGAACATGGAGTTCAGGCTCTTCACCTGAGAAAGGAAAGGAAAGGAAAGGAAAAAGTCAGTCTTCATCACCAGTGACAGATTTAGGCGATTCACGGTTTATCCATGCATAGTCATTTTCAGCATATTGAAGCCATGGTTCAGCCTATTTAGACCATCTAGTTTGTACATGGCAAAAACAACTAATTTACAGTGTACATGCCTCGTTTAGTTCTTTGATGGTATGTCCGTTATCAGATATCGAGAGCGGCATTGCTACTTCTGCATAATCAAATGAGGCAAGTCTCCGAATCCTGTGCTGGGCAACACAGCTGAGGGGTAGTGACTAATTTATACGTTTGGACTGATGAATTAACAGACATGGACACTTACTCTTAATCGTTCCTTGGCATTAGCCAGCTGTCTTTTCTTGACGGCCTCATCCCTGTCCTCAGCAGTAACATAAACGCCGCCGCTCGTGTGCCTTAATTTAACAATATTGACATGAACAGGAAGCAGTGGCTCACCGGTCTCTTGCAACAAAATATCACCCATTAACTCTCGCTCAGGAACATTCATTAAGATGGCCTTAATCTTTCTACCAGACATATTAATCTGTTATGAATGTTGTATAATGTAAAAGAAAAGCACACAATGTTCAAAGAAACAATTCAAGTTTGAAACTTTGTCGTTAACTCCAACACCTCAAAACCAGTAGACCACTTCAGAGCAGTGAACAACTGAATTGAGGCGGAGTCGTCAAACTAAATCTCACAGGTGTGCACCTACAAACCCTTGGTTACCTAATTAACGTTACCAAAGGTGCACCCTCTCACAGCTTTCAACAGGGTACTGAGTGTAATATTCTATTTCCTCCACTAGATGTCAGGGTTTGGGTACAAACGGATTAAACGACTGCCTACTCATGGACTTTCTGTTGCCTTTGATTGTTTTATTCGCATTGCAGTTTACTGTTTATAAAACCTCATGTAAAAAAAACTAAAAGTAATGAGTCATGATCTTTATCAGTAAAATTTGTGAGTATACGTGATAGATTTCCTGTAGATTTCGAATACAGCTTCACTCCTGATTTTTTTTTTTTTTTTTTAATAATAGTAATTGTGAATACCTGTGTTCCTTTGCTTATGATGTTGTTATGATTTCCAACTTTGGTTTATCCACATGCCTCCAATACATTTAACAACCATGTTATTGCACAGACGTGTATGTTTTCTAGACAGGCGATGCATCATGAACTAAGCAGGGTGTAAGTCATCTCTTTTAAATGTATGTTAACAACTAAAAGCCTTTAGTAGGCTACTTTCTAATTTTTATGTCCACCTGTAGGCCTTCTGAGATCTCATGTTATAAATAGCTAATCCTTTAATGCCTGCATCATGGATTACACTTACCCTAGAGAACCTTTTTGTGCTCCGATGAGCTAAGACAGTGAATGGTAGTGAATAAAACTGTAAAAATGATTAACTCTCTGATATGAGTGTTTTTCAGCTGATACTAATGTGAGGTATAGTAGTCCTAAATAAATCAGTGATAAAGATGCTCAGATGTAGTCCATATGGTTGGCACAGCATAGTGTGTGTGTGAGAGTGTGTGTGTATGTGTGTGTGTAGGTGTGTGTAGGTGTGTGTGTGTAGGTGTGTACCCATTGGTGTCTGTTGGGGAGTAGATGGCCTCTGATTTAAGGATATACCCTGTTCATGTAAAGTGACTCCCCTTTCTATAATGTTTTTATAGCTGACCCTTCTCCATACACAGAGAATAAAAAAGGTTCATGTCTACTCACAAACAAACATGCAAACTCAGGTGAGGCTGCAGCTCTTCTCTGATAATTATTATATATGTTAACGCATAGCCTACTGCACAGGCTGACCCAACAGAGAGTCACAGTATTATATAGGAAGAAAATGGTTGCAGATTACACCTGTATAAAATACAGTTGATCCTATCCGAGGACAAATGTTAAGCAATGGTTTTATAAGGACCAGTGCATGCTCTTCCACTGCCATATCATGGCTGGCTGGCTGGCTGGTGTCTATGTACTATAGCACAAAATTGTTAGAACTCTAGGTCCCCTAATCTCTTACCCCTTATTATTGTAAATCTTAGTTTGGGTCAGTCTTTACTGAAGGAAAACATGAGTATAAATAAGAGGATGTAAAATATTAGCATAACCAGTAAACACTAAAATGGAGATCATTATAAGTGTGAATTAATTACCTTGGCAAATTTATTTCCACTAGCACGCTTTTATTCTGTTTATTTTTATGCTTTTAACTGGCGTGAACACAGCTTTCTGAATTTCACTGCATTTAACATGGAAAATGATTTGAAGAGACGGTTGTAAAATATGCAGAATAGTGTGTGCAGAAAGAGGATGCTGCCTTGGGAAACATCCTCCCAAATACACCTTGAAAATGGACATTAGAGCAGAGTTTGCATTACTCCCTTGTTCGGATACAAAGAAGCTGAAGGTGTGATCAGTGGAATGACTGGTGCTCTTCAAACAGCTGTGACCTCGTGTGCTAGAAGTTTCACTCTCCAGAGAATCACTGAATTACACTGAAATTGCCACAATGGGTCCAAGGTGAAGTATCTGCTATCCTTGTGTAATGACTGAATATTATTGTAGCTAGGCCAGAGAAAAAGGAATGTGAATGGTATAGTGCTGACGGTGTGCCTTGCTACAATGTAAAATGTTGATTCTGATATCTTACAGGAGAGGTCCAGAAAGTTCAAGCAGTAACATGTCCAAAATGTAGCCTGTATTTTAATATACTCTCAGTCTTTGTTGGTGAAATTAACCTTGAATTTAGGCTATGCCAAATTAATACAGATATGCCATATATATATATATATATATATATATATATATATATATATATATATATATATATATATATACATATACACATACACACACACACACACACACACACACTTTACACCGACAGAGAAATAGACAGCTAGAAAGATAGACAGTGAGAAAATGTATATCAACCTACAGAACGCTGTATGAAAGGAGGGTGACTAGCATAATAGTCTGTTGGCCAAAATAGTTTTAGTTAACCTATCCACGCAGACTCTTCCACCCTCCGCCACACCTTCCTTGTGACCAATAGTTGCCAATGACTCCAATGACGCTAAAATGCTAAAGTCACTTGAGAGATGCGTGAAGTTCTGGCGATTAAATGACTCAGTGTGTTCATGACTAGGACGGATCGAATAGACTTAACATCAATTTCTTACACGTGACGGGAATGATTGTCTAGTGGTAGCATACGAAAGTTTAGAGAGGAAGCAGGCCCTCCAGAAAAGAGTTATTCAACAGGTATCTCGATTGATCACATAGGGAAAGAAGGACTTGCCACGATGATAGCCTCCCATCTCCTGGCTTACTACTTCACAGAGCTCCACCATGACCAAGTACAAAAAGTAAGTAGTTAGCTAGCTAATGCTGGCTGATTTAAGTTAACCAACCAACACAAATCATTAATCTCTAACGGTGATTATTTATCTGACTGACTTCTTATGGGGTAACTTATTTGTGATGGCTACATGTTATCTTGAGAATTATCGCTAGGCAGCGAATCGAAATGTTACATTGCTAGCAAGCTAAGGTACGTTTAATTATTACTAAGTTGTCTGTTGTGTCCCCTCCACAAGCCACAAATGTATGTGATGGAACTACCCTTAGTGATTAATGTTTTCTCCGCATCACTTTTACTGTAAACTTGCCTGCCGTCTCTGAATTAACTAACCTTGGCCATGTATGTCAGGTTAGCTACATTGTTCACAACACACTTTATGGAAATCATCTAACTTTTAGGACGATGCGTTTTATTTCTCAGAATTATTTGGCGGTTTCATCCTTAATTGTGCTAACTTAACTAGCCATTTCACATTCAGTTTCAGCCTTGTCTGTCGGCTACGTCAGAGAAGCTGAATAGTTCCGCGTTTTTGGCATTAAGTGTAGATAACGTATTAGCTTGTTCAGGTATCTCACTGAACAGGAAATACTCAGGTCTTTCTCTATGATTTGTATGTCAAGTAGAATGTGTGAATTTGAGTGTGTAGATAGCTAGATTAGCTTTGGTAGGTAATTCAACTACAGCAAATTATTTTGATCATTCGATGTGCCACTACGACCTCATTGCTCTGGCTCTCGCAACTTGTAACATGAGCCTTGTTCTACCATGAGCGAACGTCACAAGCAGAGTTCAGTGGCTCCAACTTGATTTCAGTAGTCCGTTGTAAACTAAGATCTCGGTATATCGTCATAAAGAAAATACGTCGTAATGACGGCTTTGCTTGTTTACACTGAACTAAACAAAGCCGGCACAATGCTGCCCTAGTGTGTGTTTTTAGACAGCATGCCGGCGTTCTGATGGCAGAGGCGTGACGTTTAAACATAGCGTGTAGCATGACTTGAAATGCCGTGTTCGTGACCATTCAGAACTCAGATATTTCCAACTCCGAAAATTGCTTTAGAGCACCACTAGAAATCGGCGCTCCAACTCAGGTCAGTGTTACACTTTGCGCGCCACAGTATGCAAGGGTTCCCTGGGGTCCGAGTGACGTAAATGTCGTCATCAGAGAGTGCACCCTCCAAATCTTACCTCTATGCTACATAGGCACCAACTAGAAAGTAGTATGACAGGAACAACTACGCGTCAGTGCTGTCCGCTGCTCTTCGTGTGGGTGTCTACAAGAGAGTACAATCAGGGCGTCAGCACTTAACAATGCACAAAACTGACCTGTATTTGTCTCTCTGTTGTGTTATATGTCTTGTGTTTTTATAGTGTAAATATGTATATATATATGTTCAATCTATATTTTGTATTGTTTTTGTGTCTGAGAGCTGCTACCTCAATTTCGTTGTACTTGTGCAATGACAAATAAATATATTCTATTCTATTCTATTCTATTCAAAGTCAGGGAAAATAAATAATAATTCTGACCTCAGTGAGGCATGACACTTAATATGACGACAAACATAACAGAGCCTAACAGAAACCTTGATTATAGGTGGCATTATTTTAGTACTCGATTCCTAATTCCTGAAGTCCTGATTTTCTGGAGTCCTGACTCGACTGGGACCTGAGCTCTAATAACTCGGTCTTGGACTCGGCCTCGAGCGTTGAATGCATTCAGACTTGGTAGTTGACGAGACAAGGTAGGGCTGGGCGATATACCAGTATATAAGGTACACTGATATATTAATAAATACTGGTGTGTCATTTTTGGTCCATATTGCCCAGCCCTAAGATGACCTTTTTGTTAGTTTTTTGTATTGGGCCATAATAATTTGCCACGATGCAAAGATCCTGTCGACCACATTAATGCTTGCTGAAAGCAAATACATTGTCAAACTGATGTTTGTAACTTAGCACAACTGAAGTTTGACAGAAATCCACAGAATGTAGTCGTAGTAATCAAACAACCTAATTTGTCAGATTTACTGTCAATCATCTTTGCACAGGGATACGCACAATTGACGTCCATTAAAGTGCTTCAAAGTTTGGCCAGTCTGTTTAATTGTAGCCTGGCCTATAAGGTTGTTTGCAAATAAGTATCACAAATACACAACGACAGATTGATTAAATATCAACCAGTGGACTTGTTTTATTATGTTTATCAACTGACCAGGGGGGTATTTGTCGTATGTGGTTTAGTGACAAACCTGGATAAATGAACTCAGAGTAAGTGGTAAACCTCCTAATAGAAGAGCCCTCTGACATTGTTTTGCTAGGAGAATGAACCAATGGGGGTTCTTTTATTAGGAGGTTTACACCTTACTCTGAGTTAACTTATCCAGGTTTGTCACTAAACCTTGTACAACGAATACCCCCCTGGACAAACAGGCTTATTCGCTTCATGCATACAATGTTCTCTTCAGCAGTAAGTAGTGTGGCTAACTAACCTTCTGAACTGCTGCCTAACATATAAACTTGGTTAGCGAAACTAATCTATACTGTCCATTTTCACACATCAGCTGTTTTTCCCCCTTTCCGTTATTCCAGTTGTTCAAAAGGCATTATGACTACTACATGTGCAACAAGAAATGTATCTACATGTATTTTATTGATTCATGTTTACAAAAGTAGATCATTGACAAAATGTAATGGACAGTGTTCAGTCAGCGTTCAGGCTTGCTTGATGTTTGGCTATGTTAGGAAAGTTGTTGACTCGCTAGTTTTTCCATCATAAACATCCCTGCCAATGTTATTTATGAAACAGTGCAATCTACACTGTAACCTTATTGGGGTCATGTCTCAGGCTAGCATCCAAATAAATTAATCTCATGTCAAAAAGCCTTTGTTAATTTCACACCAAAAAACCTTGGAAGTTTGCAACCTTGAAAACCTAACTCGGCTAGCTTGTAATAAATTACACTTTCCAATGTATATTGAGTATGTCGCCAAAAACATTTTATTAGATTACACATACTCCACAAACACTTAGCAAACAATGTATATGGGCTGAAAAAGCAAGCAGTTTTTCAGCTAAATTAAAATGTGTCATTCTTTTTGTTGTTGTTGTTATTCTTTGGTTATGTTAGCATTCAACTCCAATGTCCCAATAAATAGAACTTTGCAGTCATATTTGTGTAAAATCTTGTGACATTACTACCTTGTCAGTCTACTTGCTTCTTTGGCTTCTGCCGTTGGCTTTGCCGGTACCATATCCTTCAGCTTGTCAACAAATACACGTGTACCACTGTCCATTAGGGGGTCTCAAGGCATGATTTGTATTTTGGATAGTGGTGTAAAAGTGAGCTATACTCAGTAGCAAAAAATTACAATTCCCACGAAATTGGGCTTTAATTTTGGCAAGTGAGCACTGAGTGTGTCTGTATTGTTGTGGAATTGGTTTTGTAGAGCAATACCAGCAGGCAGAAGAGGTGCTAGTGGATCAGGAGACTATATAAACACCATAAAACAAATCGGCTTCCTGCCAAGACTTTACTAGCTATGCTAATAGCTTAGGCTATGTATTTTCTCCATGCTGGGATGGACAATGAAAGAAAAGCAGTAAATATTCGATCCATTTCCTGTTGCCACACTTGTTTACCCATACGTCAATTCGGCTCTCTGGCTGCCGGCTTGATGGTGGAACAACAGTGACCCCGATCCGTGTTCATACGTTTTATACAGAACGGGGAGGCGGAATAACGGAGCAACATTCCCGCCTTGAGCAGGCTGTATGAAAAGCCCCAGTGTCCATGTTGCCCGTGTTAGATCAAGCTTCCTCACTGAAACGAGGGAGTTGAATCCATGGAGACAGACTCTGGATATAAGAGATAGCAAGGTGGATGCAATGAGACTACCCCCTTCTGTGATCCACACTCATTCAGGGTGTAATTGGATGACCCCTAAAGCTGATTCACTCTAATCTTTTCCCGACTCTGTTGAAGTGGCATGTCTTCTGTGGCTATAACACACATATTGTTTTACATGTAAGAATTTCAGTTTAAAGCGAATAGAAAGGGCAACAGAATGTAAAGAAAGAATGTGAAGAAATACTGAGTCATTAAAGTGAATACAGCAGAGCAAAGCAAGGATGCAGTCACTGGCATAAGCCCAATGAAAAAGCCCACCGGTTGACATTCATAATAAGACTATCAGCTCGATCAAGCTTGAGTGCTTAAATGAAGACCTACAGGGTCTCTTTGCCTCGACTGAGTTACCCTTTCAAAAGGTGAAGTTTTATTTCTCGAGGGGTAGTTTGGGCTTTATCTTTGTTGATATTAAACAAAGACCAGATCAACAAATTACATGATGTTCTGTGCTGTATTAAGTGCCACATTCAGAATCTTTATTTGTATTATAAATGGAGACCATACACAAGATAGGACTGTGGTGCTGCGATTTGAAGCATGCAATGCAAGCACACACTTTAATGTTATTCTTCGTTTATTGCTCCTTTTTCCATACAGGGATATATGTTGGCACAAAAGTCCTTCTGCAAGTATGTGTGTAATCTGTAGTGGTATGTTGTGTGGTGTAGGTATATTGTCAAGCTCTATGGCTGATCATGTTTCTACCTTCATGCCACTGACCGTGTCACTATGCAAGGGAGTATTTATATGTCTGGTTCGGCGCAGTATATCATTTTAAGATGTGAGCAGGAGCCCAGTACTGTCATTCTCATCTCACTGCCCTAGTCCAAGCTTCCCTGCGTCATTTAATACTGGCTACCTTGTGGGTTTCGCAACACTGTCGAGGACTGTGTGACATTTTGTTCCCCTGTAGAGCCTGTTAAGGTGAGGTGTGGAAACACTTTAAGAGGAAGGCTTTTCAGTTCATTGTCCCTTACTTAATGCCTCTGACTTGGTGATACTGGTGTATTTTATGTCAATATATTTGTGAGATTTTCAGGTTACGAAATAATTCAGTGTAATATGTTAGAATTAAGTACTTTCATTACATGTAGAGACATCTTCAAAGTCTGTCTTCATTTTGACTTTACCACAATGTTTCGGCATCTGTTTCCAAAACAACAGCAAGGTGTTGTCTGTTAACAGACACATCTCTGTGATATGTGATCAAATGATCCAAGTAATGGAGAAAAATATGTCCAGCAATGCCTCTTAAAAAAAAAAAAAAAAAAGTCCCTTTTATAGACACAGCACAGCGCAGGGCATATTAATAAAATACTGGCTCATTCATATATTTATTTTTACCGTCTTGCTTCAGGTTGACAAGTATCTTTACCACCTTCGACTGTCTGAGGAGAATCTGATGGACGTGACGATGCGGTATCGCCGTGAGATGGACCGCGGCCTGGGCCGGGACACCAGCCCCACAGCTTCTGTGAAGATGCTGCCCACGTTTGTGCGCTCCACACCTGATGGAACTGGTGAGGCCTTCAGAACCGACCGAAGGAATTCCCACTATTATACTTCCTTTTTATACTTATACTTCCTCTTCCCTGGGTGATGTTGAACTCAGTGACCTTTAATGAGTCATCCAGAAATGTTCTTATATTTAGCAACTCCTTTGTGGCAGATGTTCAGACGAATGGGTTTTGTGTAAAACTTAAATGCACACTGGTCAGTCTAAACATCTAATGAACTCTAAACTAAAATCGAAACACTTAGTTTTGCCTCTACATTCTTATGGCCCTTTTTTTAAGTACTGGATATGTGAGGACATTTAATTTGTTAACCAGTGGTTGTTAATAGCTACATTAGTTGATGTAAATCTGTTTGGTTGAATGTTCAATTATTTGACATTTCTAAGTTATTTAGCTAACGAAAGGTTATAGTTTTGTTGAATAGTTAAATGTTTGGTAAAAGGTTGTTGTAACCTTTGCACTACAATGAATAATAGAGTCCACATCTCATCTACACAAACTAATACTCATTTTTTTTTTTTTTCTTCTGTGATTTGGCAATTTTGTTTAGTCTTTTGCCATTAGCCGCAATATAATATTTTGTAATATGGGGAAAGCACTTGCCGTGTTGAGTGAAGTAAGCCTGCCCCTGACTCTGTATAAAGTGGAACTCCCAAGAGGAGATTTTGCTGCTGCATTCAAATACGTTAAGAGTGAGTAAATTGTTGCGGAGACTAATAGCCAAATTGGTCACAGAAGTGGTACCAGACAGATGTCTGCAGCAACACTAGAGGTTGCGCAGGCCTGTGAAGGAAATGGAAAGTCCAAGCCAAGCCTTTGTTTACACAGCCTGTTGACTCCGGTCATTATTGGCACGTTACAGCACAGTCATTCAGATAGCACTGCCTGTTTGTTTACACTGTGATGCATCATACTTACTGGTTAACAGTCTCTGGTGTTGGAGGTTAACCTAACCTAGGTTGTCATAAGATTGTATTTCCTGCTACAGGTCTCCTAACAGATACTACAGTCACCAGATAGGCCATGCTTTATGTCTTTACTCTGTTGAAAAGGCTTTAGCAAATCCAGGTGCCTCATGTGCTCCATGTAATAGTGCATGTATACTATAGTATAGGCGGTTTATTATTAATCAACAAAATACACCCCTGGAGTAGCCTAGAATTTAAAATTCAAATCCACTGTTCAGAATAATTTGTATTCCATTTCTTAGTGTTTTTTTAGCCTAGACTATATCTTGTCAAAATGATGATTTACTAAGGAGAGACACTTCACAGAGGGCAGGAACTAAGAGATAAGTGGGTCTGTGTCTGTGTGTGTGTGTCTGAGTGTGGCACAAACCTCTACCGTTTGAGGGATTTTACAGTTTCTTGATGGTCTCTGCTGAAAATCATCAAGCGTTGATGCACAGTTTAAGGTGCAAACTGCAATTCTCATCCCAGAGATCTTTTGACAGATTCAGTGAATTGCTTCTCACAGTCCTTTAGCTCTCCGTTCAGTGTTTGCACTCAGAAGAAAAATTGCTATTCGTACACAGCCCTGGCTCTGTGAACGGGAAACAAACATAGCGGCTCGGACCAAGTCAAAAACATTCCCAGCCAGTCAACATGGTGCTTCAGCAGCACGGAAGGGAGGGGCGTTCTTTAATTGGCTGTTGAGCTCAAATATCAACATCCTTTGTGAAACTGAAACTTAATCGTGGACTGCATGTCTAAGTGGTAACACCAGTACACCTGATTGCTAATGCAAATACCTTATCACATCAATACCAGGATGGTAAAGAAATGTTAAGTGTTTAGTTAGATCCCAGGTAGAATATCTTTGCCAGCATGAAAGACTGATGGAATTTCCTTTTGGACAGACACATAGATCAGATAAAAAAAAAATATATATATATATATATCTTTACCACACTTGGCATATCATTGCTTCTGTCATCATTGATGTTGAGGTGTTGTTGTTGATGTGTGACGAATGCCTGCCAAGGGGGTTGTTTAATGGCATAGCTCTGTTCACAGAAATGATGGAAACGCCAGTGTGGATTGTCAAGGCGGAAAGGTTTGATTCTCGGAGGATCATAGAAACTGATCTTCCACTAGGATTTATTTTCATACACAACAGTCTCTACCGAGTGGAGAATTTACAGTGTGGAAAGGCCAAAAAAATTGGTGAGCAGAAGGAGTGGAAAGTTTTAGGATTATCGAGAATTACCTGGCTGTTTGAAGCTGAAAGATCTCGCTGTCCTCCGTCGAATTCGTCGGATGCCCACGCTTGGTTCAAGTTAGCTTGTTCAGGAATAACAGACTTGTAGAAGACGGCTTAGCGAAAGAATGTGTTTTATTCAGTCACTAGCCACGGTCAGCTCGGCGCAGCACGAGCATGCGCTAGGCACGTCTGCTCACGGCTCGGTCTCCTTGCTTCATCTTCTCCAACATTACAGAAAGTACAGACATTTTATATTGCAGAATTAACATGAGGTGTAAAGGGGAGGGGATGGGTGTGTCTGGAGGTCAGAGGGCTATGGTCAGGTATGGCCATATAGATGCTAATGCCTTGTGGCCTTGACCATCCTGTCGTGGCTGTAGACAAAAGCCAGCTAATGTTTCTAGCTCCAAGGCACACAAAAGCCAGGAACCATGTCTGATGGCTCATCAACATAGACAAAAGGCCAGGGGCCACCTCGATGACACTAGTCTGGTGCTATGCAAACTAATTTGCATTAGTTTGTTGAGATGTAATTAGATTATGTGAAGTTATGAAAATGCCTAAATCTAACAATTTCCCCATCTGATCATAAATCAAAATACATCATGATCACAATAAAACCTAACAAAACCATAACGAACATAATCAGACATAGTGATCAAACAATCCAACATTGTTACAAAATGTCAACAAACAAGTGTTCCCATAGTGTAGTGGTAAAAAGGTTTAAAACAGAACACATGTTCTTATAGTGTAGTGATATCAATTTATGTTCCTATAGTGTATTGGGATCAATAGTCAGGATCTGGTGTTTCTTGCAACCAGTATGTATGTCCTTTATCTCAGGTGAAATCGAAAATCCCATAATTTGCTTGGGTAAAATTATTTCACGGCCCTGTTTTTTTGCACAGCGACCCCCGCCTTCCGCGAGCTGTGAATGGCGACCATGCATCTCTGGTTCATCAGTTTCTGTTGGTCAAGTCTTTGAATGTTGTATCGTCACTGCTGTCCAACGGGTGAGGTGAATCTGGACAACGGTGATGGCTTGGTCAATGCAGCGGGTCAATGGTTCCTGCGTTCCCATTTCCCTCATGCTGCTCCTTGGACTGTTGTTCTGAAAAAACAAACAGGGAAAACTGCGGCAGTATCACATCTTCCAAGAAATTAGGCATTTCTCTCATAGGACCAGAACAAACTATTTTGAAAAAACATCACTGAACATTAAAACTGCCTTAATACTAGGGCTCTGACCTATATCATCAACCCATATCTCATAATCATGTCTATAATCAAGTCCATCATCTAAATTCCCATCCAATCATCATATCATTGCTAAAAGTAATGATATGATTAACACAAAAGAGCATGACTTGATTTTAGCCGTAGTCAAGTTGCTTCCCTCTTGCGCTCCACCAGAGATGGTTGTTCTGGGGCAATGCATTGTGTGCTGTGGGTGCCGTCAGTTCTCCATGTACCATGACTGCAGCAGCAGAAGGGAATGACAATACTTTTCGTGGTTTCTCACACAAAGTACGTTCCCCATCACGTGGCTCTGGATGTCTGCACACCACTCTGGCTCTCTGCACTGCTCTCGTCAATTTTGTACCGCACTGACTCTCAACTGGCCTATCATTTACCTTACAATCATTAAGTTCCAAAAGCTTACAGAACATGCTTTCATCATCTCCTTCCTTGTTATATTTAAAATAAGCAGCATGTCTGCCTCTGCCCTGAGACCTGCATTCTCTTGCCCAATGGCCATAATTCCCACATTTACGGCATACATTCCTAGATGTCTCTATTTTCCTTGTTCTGATGCTTCTAGGATTACCTTGATTTCCCATTTTCACATTTCTAAGCATGAACTCTGGATCTGTGTGTATGCAGTGTGTGCTGACATTTCTGACCCTTTGTTCTGTATTGCGTTCTATCCTCCTTGCTACATTAATTAGCATCTCAAAGGTGAACGTTGTGTCTTCCCAACCGGGTGTGGTCAACTTAATAATACTTTTGAGCTCAGGGACAGTATTATGCAAGAAATTTGCCTTCAAGGCACCGTTGTTATTGGTCATAACATTCTCCTCTGTCATCCCGCTCATGCCTGAATGTCTTAAGAATGCTTCAGCAAATCTTTGGGCAAATTCATCCACCGCTTCATTAGCCTTCTGTCTACAACCAGATATTTTCCCCCAATCTGTACTCGCATTGGTAGCCTCCTGAATCCACTCACGGACTGCCTTCCAGCCATCATCTAGGTTCTGTTGATCTTCTCCTAACCCAATATCAACACCCCGTTTCACCTTGTCAGCCTCTGTGTTGTTTAACACAGTGCACAACAGTGAAACGCCATCATATGGGTGCAACTGATAAATCTTTCGCAAACGAGTGATCTTGGACCAGATATTCATCCCTGCTTTACGCGGATGCTGCAGGTCCTTTGACCACTGGTCAATATCTTGCGGCTTTGCAGATTTATAAGAATGCACTACATTTCTACCAGTATACCTAGATGTCAAAGCTCTCAATCTGGCCAGGCCATCATTAACACCTGAGTCTACATTCATGTTCTTTGACCCACAATTAGCAATTAGCATCGGCATTGTTTCAAAAGCCTCTCGTCTCTCCCCCTCCCTGGGTTCTTGCAGGCTTGCTATGTCTGCCGAGTTCTTGGCCTGCCCTGCTTTTAATGCCTTCACATCCTCTGCAATTGCTCGAACTGTGCTGTTCTCAACATTCAGGCGCCATTCTAGCTCAGTCTTTTCATGTTTTACCTTAACCAATTCACCTTCAAGTGACGATACCTTATCTCTCTCAATCTTCAGAACTCTGTCTGATTCCATTTTTTCTTGTGCCCTCTGACGGCGCATTATCTGATCTAAGGTAACAAGAGAAAGTTTAATTTTATCTTTTTCGTGCAACAGCTTTTCAAAACTGCGCCTGATGTCATCAAGTGGCCAAAAACCATGGTCAGGCAGAATGTTGTACTGCAGCTCAATTTTCCTCTCTGTCTCATTCAACTTAAGATGACTATTCAAAAAGCCTTTTATTGTCTTAATCATGGTATTCTCGTCAAAATCACGCACTGCCAAATCACCCATCTCAATATTAGGGATGTTTTTGGCCTGGCTAAAACTTCTCCTGAACATATTTATTTCAGACGAGTTATGCGCGTCGCGCTCTCAGCAATTTAAATGCTCTCTCTCTTCACAGATGTTACACAAAATACCTTCAAGTAAAACTATGCCAACAACTGGTCACTTGCTTATTTTAGTTTTAAATCTTAATTTAAAACGTTAGGTTCCGATCAATGATCTTGCTCCAATGAATGAATGCCCACATCAACACGCAACCGAGTTCTTCATTTCATCTATCAAGCTCACACCCTGAATAGAGATATACGGACATTTGCGATTAAAACTACTGGACAGTCAAGCACGGCCAAACTATTATCATATAACCTTCAAATATACGTTTAGTCTCGCATCGGAGCACCAAACAATCTCTTAATGAAACAAATGAAACCGTAGCTTACATACAGCAACTTGTTTTTGCAAATACAATTCCTGCTTTTCCAGCCAGCCAAATGAAAATGCCACGCTTTGTGAAGCATCCACAAGTACCCCTACGGTTAAAATAATAGCTATTTTCCAAATAATATAGACTAGGACGAACTAGAATAGAAACAACACCAACATACAACTGTTGCAAACAGCAAAACTCTTATAAACTAAATCAAATAGAAGTTTCTAACTTCAACGAGCTCATAGGCTCTCACAACGGCCAGCTTGAATTACGTGTTTAAACTCCTTTGATGGCAATTCAAAAACGCAACGCTATGATCAAATTACCCTTGCCCGGACCTCAGTCCCAAGTAATTTATCAAACGTTTGTTCACAGCCTACACCGTTATGTATGCTTTTCCGAAAAGGTAATATTACTAATAATAGATACCTTAAACAATACAATTCAACAAGGAACCTCAAAATACTTACGATTGTGGAATCGTAACACGTACACACAATCACTGTAGGCCCAGCTTTACATTCGTATTCCTGCTAACTGGCTCTACATTTTTACACAGCAACTTTCTGTTCTTTTTTTCAGCGAAGTAAAAAATACAAATATTCTCTCACCGTATTTGTCCTTTGAACTTCTTGAAACTGGGTGGAAACACCAAATGAAAGATCTCGCTGTCCTCCGTCGAATTCGTCGGATGCCCACGCTTGGTTCAAGTTAGCTTGTTCAGGAATAACAGACTTGTAGAAGACGGCTTAGCGAAAGAATGTGTTTTATTCAGTCACTAGCCACGGTCAGCTCGGCGCAGCACGGGGGCCACCTCGATGACACTAGTCTGGTGCTATGCAAACTAATTTGCATTAGTTTGTTGAGATGTAATTAGATTATGTGAAGTTATGAAAATGCCTAAATCTAACAAAGCTTATAGGAAAAGGTGACAACAGCTCAAATAACACTGTAACAACAGCTTTATGGAGAAGAGCATCATTTCAAACCTGACAGTGAATGGACTACAGCAGCACACCACTACTGTCAGGTAAAAACAGGAACCCAAGGCCACTAAATGCACAGGCTCAACTAAACTGGACTATTTAAATTTAAAAAATCTAAAAGATTTAAAAAAAAGAAACATCTGTGTCTGTTATGATGTGCAAACGATAGGGTCAGAATTTGCCATAAACGGCATGAATGCTCGTGTTGTAGGCTGAGGCAGGTGTTTGTGAAATGGTTTTCTTGCCACACGTTAGCCCATCAGTACCAACTGAGCAGTGTTTAAATGCCACAGTTTACCTGAGCAGTGTTGCTGTCTATGTGCATCCCTCTATGACCAAGCCACCCATCTTCTAGTTACTTCTTCCAGCAGGATGCTTCGGTAGGTTTTACAACATACTAAAGAGGTCGGTGTGCTCCATAGGCGTTCAGTCACCAGATCTCAGTCTGTAAGAGCACTTTGGGATTTGGTGGAACAAAATATTTGCAGCATAAATGAAAATCTGATAAATCTGCAGCAGCCTCATGGTGTTCCCTTTGCTATGTTTCCAATGTGTACAAAGTAAAAAGCCACTTCTTTTTTTTTCCTGTCTGTGTTTGAGGCACTGAACAGAAATTTGTGTGCCTTTTGGGGGGATTAAAGGGAAACTTTTCAACCTGGGCCCTAGTTTTAGATATTTTTGGATCCAACTTTTTACCAAGGACAATTAACTATCAAAATTGATCCAATATTGGAGTTAGAACTCTATAACTGGTAAAACAAGCATGTGTTATCGAGCACTGTACCATTCAAAGAAATGAAATGAAGATGTAACAATTGTTCATTTAATTTTCTCCATGCTTCTGTTGGAGAAAATGCAGAGCTGTTGATTATCGATCCTGTAACTGCACAGAATATGTTTTACTGATTTATGTCGTGGTGGAAAAGGTTCATATGTAAAGATGATATGAGGTGGCAAGGTGGCTTTAAGGACAGCAGATCTATAGGTCCTACAAAAGGTGATTTTGATAGATGAAAAGCAAACATCATCGAGGGCAAGCATATTTCCTAGTGCAGCTATAGGTGCATGTCCAGCCTCAGTTGTCCAGAGCAGGGCATAAAGATAAGGTGTTGAAGGAGTTGGGAAAAATTAGAATTAATGGGTCAGAGCTTATAATGATTGACAATATTTAATAATCCAATGAATCTTATATTCATTTTGTATGTGTTGCTTGTAATTGGACTAAGGCAAAAATGTAAGCATTTCTGGTTGAATATACTGAGGTGGCATGACCTTCCATTCATATTTCTTTGTATTGGTTGGCATCAGTTTGTGCTGTTACATAAAAGATTAAATAAACAGAGAAAGAATTTAACTTAAATTAATTTTATTGAATTAACGTAATTAAAATGTAATGTGCATTGTACTATTGAATCACATTTACATGGATACAATGATCATTCCGTTAATATCTTCCCTATCTCTCTTATTTCCACCAGAACATGGAGATTTTTTGGCGCTTGACCTGGGCGGGACCAATTTCCGGGTTCTGCTGGTGAGAGTGTCTGCTAACGGGAAGCAGAAAGTTGAGATGGAGAATCAGATCTATGCCATTCCGGAGGACCTGAGGAGGGGTAGCGGCTCAGGGGTAAAGAGGGTGCACATGTGTACACTTCGCTCTTAAGTTCACACCCCACTGGTTTCTGCCTGTGTCACAAAATTTGGCCAGGAACAAAAATAATCCACTTCAATAACAAGACTTGCGTAACCGCCCTCTATAAAACATGGAGCACAAAGTGTTAGTCATTTTAGCCTCTGGGTAACGGATTCAAAGGAACCAATAACCTAAAGTGCTTTGGTGACCACTGAAACAATAGCATTATGCAATTAATATTAATGGAACAGTATGAATACGTGGCTGTCATGTTTTATCTAGCTAGAGTTGTAGTTTGCCTCAGGTAGTGGCATTCATTTTAAGTGTAAAGTTACCTTTTTTCATTAAACCATTGGCAAGGGAACTCTGTTTTTTTTAATTATTATGATTATTCAGTGCAGCAGCATAAACTCTCTCATAAATGCTCTGCTCACCTTGCAGCTTTTTGACCACATCGCCGAGTGCCTGGCCACATTCCTGGATAAGCTGGGGATCAAAGACAAGAAGCTTCCACTCGGCTTCACTTTCTCCTTCCCCTGTCAGCAGACCAAACTAGATGAGGTGAGCAGCAGCGATGGCAGATGGTGGTGGTGGTGGTGGTGATGGGCTGGGGCTATATGATTTAACCTCAAGGTGAACCAGTCTCCTGGTGCAGTGTGATAAAAGCAATCAGAGGAATGAGCTCTTGGTGTGCTGTTCTACCTCCCATTCGGGGGAGCCTTAGAGCTAGGGGACTTCAAGAGTTGTAAAAGTGCACAGTTGAACCAAAGAAAGTTTTATTGTGAACAAAATGACTGCCGTCTTTCTGAATATTACAGGCCCATGTAATTTCCCTGTTCCTCTTTCCATGCCTCATACATTGTTGAAAGTCAGCCGTCTTAAAGGGAATCTCATTTCTTTTAATTCTTGACGATGACCAAATATTTTATCAATGCAATATTTAAATAGAAATAAATGATTAGTCAAATCATATATCAAATATTTTTGGCAGGTATGGCATAAGGTAGGCCTAATTTCATCCATAGTGTGTGTTTGTATTAAAAAAGGAAAAGGTCAAATTATTTCAAGCAATGTAACAGTCAGTGATGCCTACAATACTGATTTTTGGTAATGAGTAATGAAAAAAGGTAACGATTTACCATTTAACTGTGACGTCAGTGTGGAGTGTAATGTACACCCAGATGAAAGTACATGAGTGTCTGAAACAAGAAATGGATACAATGAGTGAAAATGGACTAGGCATTAAAACTATTTTGATGATGATTTGTTACCCTGCATATGACAAAAACACATGTACAGCAGGGCAAATGTTTTGATTGATCTTGAAGTCCTTAATTGCTAAAGCTTTTTATTTATAAAGACAAACCTTTATTAAGCCCAGCAAGAACTGGCACGGCTGTGTCATCATTGTAAATAAAATTATGGTTACGTATATAACGGTATATACGTATATAGCGGTTCTATGAATTTTGGATGACTGCAAGAGGCGATATTTTAGGCACCTGGAAGTGACCTCTTGGCAATTTTCTTGTGAGTGACCACGTTAAATCTATAAAATCTTGCAGATTGTTGCCCATGATGCAGCTACACAGATATCTGAAAGAAGAACCCCTTGTAGGGCCGCCCATGATGTAGACACACACACACACTCCTGATTGAGTGACCCCAGACAAAAAGAGGGATTGGGAGACCATTGCACTTAAAGGCATAAATAATGGCATCCACAATCCATTTTGATAGCCGCTGCTTGGACAAGGCGTGACCTCGCCTATGTCCCATATGATGGACAAACAGTGAGTCTGACTGCCGAAATTCAGCTGTCGTTTGATGTATGCACTCAGCCCCTGCTCATCCTCTTGAGTTGAGGGCTCAAAAGCTTACAGATTGCAGGGCGGGTTTGCATAAGATAAAGAAAAGAAGGGTTCGGCCCTAAAGTTACCTGTTTCCCTTGAACCACTTACAGATACTCGCCTACATGTCAGGCTGACGCCATGGCCAAGAGAAAAGCTGTTAAATAGAAAGCCACCTCAACTTCAACATCTCTAGAGGTTCAAATAGGGGCTGACACAGTGTCTTTAATACGAGAGGCAAGGCCCAAGAGGGCACTGGGTTTTGTTGAGGAGGTCTCAGTCATTGAGCACCCTTAATTCCCTTGTTGATTCCCTCAGAGAAAGCCGAAAAGGACAGTGTCGTTGACTGAGGCAAAGAGATCCACTTCTGGCCAGTCTGCCATCTTTCTTTGGAAGGATGAAATAAGTGGAATAGAATCCACTGTAATGTGAACAATTGTGTAATGGCTCAATGACACCTTTCTTAAGGAGCACCGAGACCTCCGAGCATTAGGCCAAAGTACTTCATCAGGCAACAGCTCCTGGATGGCAACAGCCGGCTTTATATTGGATATGTGGTCAAGGCTATGGCATCCTGCATGCCTGTTAGCCAGTGCTCTACAGTCCCCCTGGAGATGAGGGAAACATCTGGGGTCTGCCCAGTATCTCCTAAATATGAGGGTGGAATGCAAAAGGCTTCAGACTGCGAGGTCTTGAAAAAAAAGCACTAAGGATAGGTGCTGCAACCAACCCTAAGGGTGCCAAAGCCATTTTTTTTACAGCAGGCCTGACTGACGATTGGCTAGTGTCTGAGGCCTTCAGTGAGCTGTGGCTCGCCTCCTGGAGGTTCGTCTGCCTCATCACACCCTCCATTGATAATGAGGTGTTCAGAAGACCTAGGGGAGAATGCATGCATCCTCATGGGCTGGTGACGGTATTGGAGGCAGTGCCTCAAGGGGAGACTCTGGTGCGACTGTAGCGGTAACACTAATAAACTGTGCACAGGATGTCTTCATTTTTAAAAGCTCAGACAGCTGGGCTAGTGTGGCTGACCTCACTGCTTGGCTCATGCAGCTGCAATTCATGCATGCCAGCTCAGACAACCCTGAAGTGCTCAACACCAAGGCAAGAGGGACATTTATCATGGCCATCCTCAGACTCAAGATGGGGCCCGGCAATCACTGCATACCATAAACATGTCCTATCTATTGCTTTACTAGGCTTAGATTCCTTCAAGCAGCTTTTATTGTGCAAATGCCTTACAGTGAAATGATGCCAGTGAAATTCTAATATTACAGTGACATGCAAAAATTTGAGCTCCCTTGGTAAAGAATTCTGTTGCTGTGAATAGCTAAGATTACCTGATTTCCAAAAGGCTTAAAAGACGACACATTTCTTGAACATTTTAAGTGAGATTATTTATTTTCATCTTTTACAGTTTCAAAATGACAAAGCAAAAGTTTGGGTACCCTGCATGGTCAATACTTAGTAACACCCCCTTTGGCAACTCACTTTCACAGAATTTTCACCCATTCTTCCTTGCAAAAGGCTTCTAGTTCTGTGAGATTTTTGGGCCATCGTGCATGCACTGCTCCTTTGAGGTCTATCTATCTATTTTTAGGTCGGGGTACTGTGAGGGACATGGTAAAACCTTCACCTTATGCTTCTTGTAGTCCATTGTGGATTTTAATTAGTGTTTAGGATCATTATCCTGTTGTAGAAGCCATCTTTTCATCTTCAACTTTTTTGCAGAAGGTGTGATGATTGCTTCCAGAATTTGCTGGTATGTAATTGACTTAATTGTTCCCTGTACCACTGGCAAAGCATGAGCGATCCACCCCCATGCTTAACAGTGGGAGAGGTGTTCTTTCCATGAAATTCTGCACCCTTTTCCCTCCGAACACATCTTTGCTTATTGCAGCCAAAAAAAGTTATATTTGAACAGTGGAACATCAGCCGTATTTAGATGTTCTTTTGCAAACCTCTGATGCTTAATTTTGTGATGGGGAACTCAGGACAGGATTTGCCTTAGTTTCAATCCTACAAGCAGTTCTCTCTGAAAGTTTTCTTGGTCTTTCAGATCTCAACTTCACATTCACAGTTCCTGTTAACTGCCATTTCTTAATTCCATTACGAACTGAGGAAATGGCTACCTTTTTAAATTCTTTGCTAGCTTCTTGTAGCCTACTGCTTTGTGGGTATCAATTATCTTAATTTTTCAGAGTGCTAGGCAACTGCTTAGAGGAGCCAAGAGCGGCTGATTGTTGTAACAAATTACCATCCAATTATCTTAACAAAAGTTTGTTACGTAAACACAAATCTCAGGTGAATAAATCCTGTTTCCTTTAGCTGAATGCGTTAAGGCAAGAACACAACTCACTGTAACAGAAAACAGCAGGAGTGTGTTAGGCGAAAATTCACTCAAGTTACCTCAGGACTCCGGAGTTGTATATTCGTATATTTATTCAACAACAACAAGCTTGTCGGGCTCACTCATGTATTGGCAGACAGGAGAGAAGCAAAATTAAACACATCACACAAGGTTTATATAGAAAGAAGTTGATGTTCTGTGACACCAAAACACTTTCCCAACAGGGATAACCATGTGGGGTCTCTCACGTCCGAGGTCATCTTACTATGCTTTCTGCAAGATAATGCAAGCAAGGACTACTAGTTCTTCTTATCAGCCCTTGCTTACGCACACTGAGTTAAAAACGTCAGCACTTAAGAACAGAGACAGAAACGTCATGTTTCAGTTCACAAAGGCATATGATTAACACACATACATACTTGATTAAAGTCTCACATTTCTTTATCAGAGTGGATTCCAGCCTGGCACTTAGATTAGTTACATTGAAGATCAGCGTTAAGGCGAGTAGCACAAAACTGCCAATTGCCAAATTACAGCGAACCCACTCATACATGTCATAGTTAACTGACTTACCTGTTGCCGGATAACACACCATCCGAAGCTTACTCAAAAATACACTCACAGTAGTTGAATGTAGAATCTGTTTAGAATTGAGTTGAGGCTAGTCGCCGTCTTTGGAGGAAAAGAGTTTGTAGCTCCTTCCCACTCCGGTAACAAGACTATTAATGAAGACATGAGTTCATATTAACACACGCTAGCAGCTGCCAACTGTTAAGATGGTTCCCTAAGCTAGAGATGGCTTGGATCATCGGTTCCCAAACTGGGATACGCAAAGTGGTTCAGGGGGTACGCGGGGAGAAAATTTGATTTGCGTTTTTCATAGTGAAAAAGCCCATTACATTTTCAAACTGAGCTATTATAAGACATGGAATCTTAAATAGTCTGAATAGCCAAGTCCCATTGCCAAAAATACTCATGTATACCCATATTCAGCGAAATAATTACACTGCCAAAAATAGCTACAGGTAGGTTAGTGACCTACCCTGACAATTTCACAGTTTCAAGTGTTATAGGCTGAATATGTGCGCGGGGGGAGGGGGACGGGGCGGCGGTTACAAAAATTGGTTTGGGAACCACTGGCTTGGATGGTTAAAAATCTGCAACAAGTAGAAATCCTCCGGGTGCCTGTGCAGCTTCATATTAACATAATGTCATATTCACTTCATATTAATATGAGTTCATATTACACATGCTAGCAGCTACCAACTATTTTATCCTTGACATTTGTTTGTGTTTTTCATGGACTGAACGGAAACATACATGTTTGTTTTCATTGCAGAGTATCCTGGTGTCGTGGACCAAGGGGTTCAAGGCTAGTGGTGTTGAAGGCAAAGATGTTGTCGGCATGTTAAGAACAGCCATCAAAAAGAGAGGGGTGAGATGAGGTTTAGAAATTTCATAAGATTTCATAAGATGTGCAAGTGAACTTTTCATTCAGCTAAAAAAAAAACCTTGTCTGGATGCTGTCATCTTGTGCTGCACCTTCCATGGAAATAAAAAATGATGTGTTATTCATTCAGTCCAGCCATTCCATGCATGCGTTTGCAGGCTGACAATTTATTAACCTTATTCAAAGATAGTTGAAACACTGACTTGTTACTCCTAACACCCTCCCCCCCCCCCCCTTCAGGACTTTGACATTGACATCGTGGCTGTGATTAATGACACTGTCGGCACGATGATGACCTGTGGCTATGACGACCATCACTGTGAAATTGGCCTCATTGTGGGTGAGTCACGCTCCCGGTTGGGTGGCTGTCGAGCCACGAGACACCTGATGTTTCTCCCTTCTAAATAAAAATAGATCTCTTTTCTCCCAAAACACAGGCACGGGTACCAATGCGTGTTACATGGAGGAGATGCGCAACCTAGAGACTGTGGAGGGGGACGAGGGCCGCATGTGCGTCAACATGGAGTGGGGCGCCTTCGGGGACGATGGGAAGCTGGACGACCTGCGTACCCCCTTCGACGTGGAGATCGATTTAGGCTCGCTCAACCCCGGCAAGCAGCTGTAAGTGACAGTTTGGAGCCTGTTCAGCCAGTAAGAGGCTCACTGCCTGTTTACAGGCTGGATCGAACAAAGTAAAGACAGACCACAAACATGAGTTCATTATTCAGTCTTAAAGTTAAGTCTTTCAGAATGCAACACATAATAAATATAAAGTGTGATTTTTGTTTCTTCTGTAAATACTTGACCCATGAAGTTTTGAACCAAATGGAATTTATGCACTCTTAAATCATTATCAGTCACTCTTTTATTGTCTCAGTTTCTTCTCTCAGATTTTTTTGTGTCATTACATTTACATTTACATTTAGTCATTTAGCAGACGCTTTTGTCCAAAGCGACGTACAATGGAGAGAACAGTCAAGCTAAGAGCAATAAAGAACATGGTGTAACAATAAATACTACTTTACATAAGAATTAGAAAAACGACCTAGAAAGGAAAAAGAAGTGCAGGAATGTAACTGCTGAAGTGCAAGTTAAGCGCTAGTCAAGGTGCCAGTTAGGAAGGGAGGTGCTCTCTGAAGAGTTGGGTCTTCAAAAGCTTCTTGAAGGTAGAGAGGGACGCCCCTGCTCTGGTAGTACTAGGCAGTTCGTTCCACCAACGTGGAACTACAAATGAGAATAGTTTGGATTGCCGTGCTTGCACGGACGGCAGTGCCAAACGACGCTCACTAGACGAGCGCAGCGTCCTGGGTTGTGACATGTTTAAAAAGTCCAATTTATCATATCAGTGAAGGATGTCAGTATCATTATGTTCCTATGTTTTTTAGACAAAATGTTTCATGTTCAATTGACCCATTCATCTTCATTATGATTCTGAAAGGTTTGAGAAGATGATCAGTGGGCTGTACATGGGTGAGCTTGTGCGCCTCATCCTGGTGAAGATGGCCAAGGAGGAGCTTGTGTTCCAGGGCAAGACCACGCCTGAGCTGCTGACCATGGGACATTTCCAGACCAGCTTTGTTTCCGCCATCGAGAACGAGAAGTCAGTATCATTCTGCCGCTCAACTCCAGCTGGAAGGTCTAGGTCCCTTCATTCAGAGCAGATTCCCCCAGGGTTGTCCCCAAATGCATGTTGTATGTCTCGTTATGTAAGACTACACTTCCTGTGGCTCAGATACCACAGAGAAGGTGCTGAGTTTCTTCTACTGTTTGATTTGAAAGTATAGTATAGTAGAGTTTAACACACAGATTCAAGAGTTAATGGCCTGGATGTTTCCCAAATGGACCTGACCTGCCTAGAATAAGTTTTATTTATTTATTTTATTTAATTTAATTATAATTATACAAATAAGTCAGTAAATAATGAATTAATTAATATTTGATTGCCATCATCAGTCCTTATCTTTGTGCTTCTCTCGGGTTCCTTCAGTACTGTCTGGGTTAGTGATTATTTCAGCCAGTCTCCCCTTTCTTCAGACCTGATCAAAAATGTCTCCGATATATAGGCCATTAGGGATGCGCGGGGCGACCCACAACCCGTTGGTGGGGTGGGTTTGGGTAAGATCACCAGAAAATATTGTGGGTTTGGATGGGTCAGGTAAAAAAATCTACAAAGCAGCATTATAAGGTATAAATAATCTATAGAAAGAGACAGCCTTGCTCCAAATAGGTTAGGCTAATAGTGGGACCCACTGGGATTACTCCAGTTAGTGGTTAGCAGTTGGGGGTGGGTTCGGATGGTTGACAGTTGCGTATTTTTGCCGGGCGGGAGGTGCAGATTGGCTCTCATAACAGGTCGGGTGGGTGCAGAAAAATACTGTAGGCTTTGCTACTATTCAGTCCTGTGTATAACTTTCTTCACGTGGTCCTTTTGATGTCCTTAGGTTCTCTTTTTGTGTGTGTGTGTGTGTGTGTTTCCTCTTGAGGAGCACACTATTGACACAGCCTGTAAGAAATACCAGTGGCTTGCTGATGTATGGTGAGTTAGTGAGTCTCTTTAGATCTCTGATCCTTACTCCCCTTTCTCTGCAGGAATAATGAGGGTTTGCTGAATGCTGAGCAGGTCCTGCAGGGCCTGGGTTTGAGCCCATCTGCGGAGGACTGCGTGACCACCCAGCGCGTGTGTCAGATCGTGTCCACGCGCGCTGCCCATCTCTGCGCCGCCACCCTGGCTGCCGTCCTGCGGCAGATTCGAGACAACAAGGCCGCCGAGAGGCTCCGCACCACTGTGGGAGTGGACGGCTCCGTCTACAAGAACCACCCCCAGTTAGTTCACACAGGCTAGCACTCATCAAGAGTTTATGGTCCAGTCACAGTTTAACTAAACTAAAGAAATTATTTGGAAAAAATGGTTTGTCTTAATCTATTCTCTCCTCGACCCTGTCTCACTGTGCCCCCGTGCCTCGTCACCTCTGCCTCCAGGTTTGCCCGGCGGCTCCAAAAGATGGTGCGGAGGCTGGTGCCCGACTGTGACGTGCGCTTCCTGCGCTCCGAGGATGGCAGTGGAAAGGGCGCCGCCATGGTGACGGCGGTGGCCTACCGGCTGGCCAAGCAGCACACAGAGCGGCAGCACGTGCTCGACACACTGCGACTGAGCAGTGCCCAACTGCTGGAGGTCAAGAGGCGCATGAACACAGAGATGAACCGTGGCCTGGACCGCAACACGCATACCAACGCCACCGTCAAGATGCTGCCCACTTTCGTCAGGGCCACACCCAACGGCACAGGTCAGTGAGTGGGGAAGGGGGGACTCGAGGGAACACAGGCCTGTATGTGGTATTTACCGCCGACACTACCGCTTCACCAAAGCTTACAAGCTGACGGAAAGTAAAAATGATGGGGCCCAGGATGAATAATCCAACACATAACACCAGTGTGATCAATTTCGCTTCCTGTTCTCCCTCTGAAGAGCGCTGAGCACTGATCTGTGATGTGGTGTGCTTCTCAGGGTGCCAAACGCAGGCGTGCCAAAGCGTGTGCCTCTGTAAAGAAAGATTTAATAAGCAGCTGATCCTCTTCAGATTCCACTGCTTCACTGGCAACACAGGAAGAGGGTTACTGTTGTGGCTTGTGGCTCCCGATATGATATTTGTAGTGTTTACAGTGTTCTTCTAGGCTGGATTCCAGACCGAACTTAGCCCCGCCCACAACATTTGAAGTCGGGAAGTTCGGTCTGGCATCACTCCATTGGGGAGAAATTATGCCCGACCTGAAGCTGGTTTTACCAATCAAATTGCTAGGGCGGGCTTTATACGATGATGGACAGATGATCAACCGTAACATAATCAACCACGTCACCAACACACGGGTTGAATTCGTTTTCAACAAACATGGCTGCCGCTGGAGAGCTTAAATGTATAGATTAGAGTCCATTTAGACATTGACAGTGAATTCATTTTGAAAGAGGAACAGAGAAACGCGATCAAGGCATTTGTCATTCGAAAATATGTTTTTGCCTTCCTTGCTACGGGATCCGGTAAAAGTTTAATTTATCAGCTGGCCCTGGTCACATACTACGTTGCTCTGATTGGTTGTAGGTAACCAATTGAGCGAGGAGGCATTTTTTTCTCCTGGTTCGGTTGAAACACGCCCCATAATCACAGCCCAATGGAGCGGTATCAGACTCTTATTCTGACTAGAATTATGAGTATAACATCGTCAGGCTAGTGTTCTTCAGTGTGTGTTCAGGAATCAGGATTACGTACATTGTTTCTGCAGATATTATTAGACAAGCCCCCACCCCCCATGGGAATTGAAGAAATGTCATCACATGAACTTCAGTGAGCCTTATATTATTTTTATTTTTTTATTGTACTATTTGTTCAAGCTCTCCTCGGCACAATATTGTGTGCTGAGAGGTGGGTATGGGCAGCGGGATGGCAAATGTGTGATGCGTCCACATGGGGAACTAGATGTTGGGTAACTCATAATCACAACAGTGCCAGCAGAGAGAGATCAGAACTGACAGAGATGGAGAATATTCCAACTGTGGTGTGATAACATTTTGTTGAGGTTTTCAGTTACTGCTCATGCAGTTTCAATATACTGTTGGAATACACTGCTTCAAGTCTTACCTATTTGGTAGACCAAGTGTTAGGTGAAAATTCACCCTAGTTACCTCAGGACTCTGGAGCTGCATATAAGTATATTTATTAGACAAACAACAACAACAATTGCAATTGGGCTCACTCCTAGCACAAGGCTGAAAGTGAAGCAATCATCGCAAAAGGTTTATATAGACAGAAGTTGAGCGTTCAGCAGGGATAACCACGAGGTGGATTTCTGACGTCCGAGGCAAGGATGGAAGTTTTGCAAGGTCGGAAGAAGCACAGTTCGACCCTTCTAAACATGCTCTTGTACATATGCAGACTAAGTGGCACCTAATAATCTAAGTTACACACGCACACAGAAAAGCCATGTTCCTGCTTTCATAAGCACATGATTCATACAAGGAATATATTAATACAATGCACTTGATTCATATATTCTTAAGTCATTAACAGTGCTTGGAAATGATCTCCATCACCAAGTCCAATGGAAAATGGTCATGCGGGTAATGCTCATCCTATTAGAGATTGGATGTAAGGAAAGAAATGAAAATTACAGCTTAAATGACTCCAAATGAAAAAAGTTCCATATTTAATAATGTAAAAAATGCTGAACAAAGTCTCTTGTGAATACAACATGCTTTGGTCTTTGTATTCAAACAAAAATAGAAGGAGAAATGCAGAAAAGGGGAAAAAAAGATAAGTAAATATAATGCATATTATTGCACATTGCCAACCAATCTAAACTGAATATATATATGAAGTGGCTGCACTTATGGCTTTGAACTGATTGAAATGGAAGGAGCGGTAGTCCATATGCAGACTCAAAATGTTGTGAACCGTTGTGAAATGTTGTGCTAACAAACATGTGAACATGCATGAAAGGTTTATTGCTTATGGCTTTGCATCTTTAATGGAGTGAATACATTTCTTAATTCAAAAGGCTGAAGAGCTGAATGGAAGCTTGCACAACCTCCAAATCTGCAGCAGAGAGCAGCAATTAGTAGGCCTGGAGACATGGAATAAATAAGAATAGTTTTTTACAATGTCCTTTCATGAGTAAAATAATTAGCTGGAATTTATATCCTTGATTAAAACATAAATGTTTTTCATTCTTGTCTTTCCTTTCATTTACTTAATTAATGAGATACACCACTGTCTTTCACACTGCTAATTTGCCATTCATTGTCCAAATTTGCCCTAATGTTTTTCTCTGTGGTGCGTTCTGCACAGGTGCCTTTCTTTGTTGGGGCTGGAGCATGAAGAATGCAGTTCCATTGTGAATGGCACTTGTCACCAGACAAAGTCAATGCGGTTACCAAACCTTAATGAAATCCTATTCCCGTGACTAGATCATCAAGCCCAAAGCTCAGATTGGGAGGTGAAAAATTCTGCATGATGCAAATATTGCCCTTATGTCATATTTTCTTATTAAGCATTATGTTTTTGCACAATGTGAAAACTGCCTGAATTTCAAAATCAAGATTACTGCTTCATCTGCCGTCATTCAAACACCAATGCCAGCAGTTCTCTGGAATTACAACCAGGTTACGGCAGTAATGTTGCCGGGAAACAAAGTGTCTCCTTGTTACATCAGTCACTGAACAGTTCTATTGGTCTGTCGTCGAACGGGCTGTTGGAACAGATGCCTGTGTTTTAATGTGGTCACATTAATGCTGCCGGAAAGCCATGCCAGTAAACCGTAAATTAAGAGCAAACTAATTATACTTTTGGTCGAGCAATATCTGTGTATTTATTAGTGGTATTTAATGTGGTCAATAACGTTTTTCTTATAAAGTCATACAATGACAAAGATTACACACCACCAACATGCCTAATCAATGGGTTTTTACTAGGGCTGTCAATCGATTAAAAAAAATTAACTAATTAACCGCACATTTTTTAATTAATTAATCGCGATTAATCGTGATTAAAAGTTAGTTTTTCTTCTTAAGACTAAATCTTATAAATAAACAAGTAATCACTTCAGACAGCGTGTATTTTAGAAACTGTTGTTTAATTGTATTTTTTTTTAAACACAATGCTGCCCCTCGACGGTAAATCATAAGAATTTCCCCTGAAGTAATTCGAATCACCTCAATCAGCCCACTGTCCCCGACAGTCACCGGCAACCCAAATGGTAACCTTTTCACGGACTGGTCTAGTTATTTTCCTAGAGAAGTCATGGAGTGTGGGTTGGCGATCATCTAACCTGGGACTGCTTTCTGTCGGGTGCTTTGCATTAAGGTGATAACTTCAAGACGAGCTGCTTTTGTGATAGCTAAATTCAGCTTGGCAAATGCTACATTCAACTTTAGTTTTGTCGATTGTTCTGTCATTTTGACTCTTAAACAGAGACTTACCGCCCAACAATCACTCTCTCCATCTTCAACTACCGCAGTGGTTCTCAGACTTTTTGTGTCATTCCCCACTTTGAACAAGGGGGGCTATTCAAGCCCCACCTGTCCCTCATCGCTCCCATAAAATGGTAGGCCAAGCCTCCTACTAACGGGCTACATTGCCCGAGGGGACACAGGTTCAAGTCTGGCCTGATGTAATTTCCCAATCCTCTCCCCACCTCTTCTCCGCCCTGCTTCCTGTCATAACTTCATGTCCTATCCAAATAAAGACATTAAAAAAATTTTCAAAAGTTTCGTGAATTGCGTTAAAATATTTTATCGCGTTAATCGCGGCCGCATTAATCGCATAGATTAACGCGTTAACGCTGACAGCCCTAGTTTTTACCTATGTTGACAAACATACTGTTTATGTTGACTTGTAAAATTTTAAACTGCACAGGGTTCCCACGTACCTGGACATTTTGAAATCCCATTTTCCATGCCCGGTAATTCAGTAAAACTATTGAAAGTTTTGGAAAAGTCATGAAATTTGTCATACTTGGGGTATTGGAGATAAAGGATATATTTTATGGATTAATGCGAGCCACAAAATCCGATTGCTTCTTAATACAAGTAAACCGTGTAGGAACGGAAAGTAAGGGGAGGGAGGGAAAAATACATTTTATTCATGGCTAAACCTTCATTCAATTCATGCGCAACCTTTTTTTTCCTGTCAAAAATGACAACTTTGGCTTGCTTAGCAATTGTAGATGTGGATATAAACTAGTTTGACGATTTTTATTGCACTTCAAAAAAGTAGCCTATAATTTCATGCAATCATGTTTTGAAGTTGCAATAGCATGCCCAATGGTTGGTGCATTATCTATTCTTGTCAAGTTGATAATGTCCATTGAATGGGATATGTTTGAATACTACATATTCAAATTCCCATTTCATTTCATGGAGTGAGAAAGCATAGTGGCCCACTCCGTGTACAAATGAACTAAAGATGATTTAAATTAACATTTGTTTGTATATTTACTATTTCTAATGAGGTAAATAAGGCAAAATATAGGTTAATATATTAATAATGGATACACATGAAATGCACTGACATGAATACTACTAATGAAGTAAAATATATTCTTTTAAAGAAAAGCACTGATGGTCTAGAGTCACACACCCAAGACAGCACAGCTGCTGAACAAATCCTAGGGGGAAAAACTGACGTATGCAGGTCTAATTAAATGAATTCTGTTGTACTCTTCCATAGATCATATTTCATTAAGCACATTTCTGCACCGTGAGCCAGTTCAATTTGACATAACCTTACCTATGAGAAAAGGAATGGAATCGGTTGTTTAACTTCTGTATTCAATAACTATGTCCAACTGGAGAAATGGACACAATTTTGTGTACCTGTAGGTTGTGAAAGGTCATGGAAATTGAATTAAGTGTCCTTGAAAGGGTGGAATCCTTAATCTGTACTTTTGTCATATTGTGGCACTCCCTTAATTTTACTGTTCTGTTTTGCATGTCATCCTGTCATTTGACTGTGTTGTTGCAATCATTGTAGATCTCATTGTATGAATGTTACAATGAACTGAGCTATGTCTGATCTGGTAAATTGGTGAGTGTTACGACCCCCTGCGCCTCCTGCAGATTGTGTAGTGTCAAAGCATGGCCTACAGGCCACCAGGGGGGAGGACGATTGGCTGATTGGACTGATTACCCGGGGAGGTGTGGGAGATAAAAGGACCTGTAGACACCTGTGTCTCTCTCTCTCTCTCAGCCCACCTTATTCGTGTTGGCGGATGAGTTTGTGTTGACCCTCCGAGGCATACAGGAATATAGATACGGTGATAATCAGGGTAGGTACAGAGCTCCGGTCAAGGGCAGATTGAGGCCTGGTATAACTAACCCTGTGTCGCCCACCTAGGGTTCAAAGGAATTCACCTGATTTTAAATTCTTATATAATGTGTGTTTACTGTAAAAAGTCAGGGCACAAAATCTCTGCCATGCACTGAAGAAGAGGAAGTTTAAGTCTGTTGGGTTGGAAAAAGCCAAAGGCGAAGTCTGAGAAGACCAAAATTCAGAAGCTGCAATTGAAAGAGCTGACAGGAAAAATGTAAGCTACATTCAAACAAAACGGTGAAATCCAACAGTTTAAAAGAAGAACTTTTCGAGAAAGAGCAACTTTATGAGCGAGAAGTAATTTAAAGATGAGCGAAACAAGCTTCTGGCTGAGGCTAACAAACAGAATGATTACGTTCAGATCCTATCAAAGCAGCTTGAGGAACAGGTGGAGCATAAGGAGGTCGATAGGGTAGTGAAAGAAAAATCAGAAATCATATCTTCTTTGGAGCAGCAGCTGGAAAATGCACAGGAAGAATCTGAGGGTCAGATAGAAAACAGAATGCTGAGCTTGAAGTCCAAGATTTGGATAAGGAACAGCTTACAAAAGGAACTCACAGTAATATCTGAAAGTTTTTCCAAGATAAAGAAGCATTTGAAGAACCTATTCATTTGGCTGTTGATGCCAGTGACTACGGTGTTGGCGCTGTACTTTTCCAGTTGGGCTCAGATGGGTGTTGAACACCCGGTTATGGGTTATTCCACTGTGGCATGGCAGAATAATAATAATAATAATTTTATTAAGGTCTAAACTGATCACAGTTCTTTGGTGTGTATTGACCGAATGAGGAACCCCCACAACGAATGATATGCTGGAGTCTTATATTCCAGCCGTATCCTTTACTAATTAAATATATTGAAGGTATTGACCACTAAAACATATCTAAAATGGCGTGGGGTCTAGCTTTATCATAGCCAGGGCATTTTCAATAGGTCTGCATAGGCTGAAAGGTTGCACCATATAGCTGGGATACAAGGTCAACAACCATCCACAGTTGTATTCACGGCTTCCAGTTTGACACGGGCATGTGGTTCACCCAGGGCAAAGCGTAAATCCATTTCGGTCAGCACTATGGAGACTCTAGTCAAACTCTCCCTTCTATATAGCTGGACAGGGCAGTGGTGGATGAATCAATAACCGTGAGACTGTCCTGAATTAATGACGTCACAGGGGCCTCTTTTAGGTGTTCAGGGCCTAGGAAACTCAGACAATCATCATGGTCATCTTTAGAATCTTTAATATCATTTAATGGCATGTAGCAGACCACATGGTCAAGGTTCATGCCCTCACGGTCTTCTAGCTGGTTTAGTTCAGCTTAGTAAAGTGATAACCCAGCCTCCCCTGGTATGTCAGAGAAGATTATGTTCTAACATTTTGCTCTTTTCTTAGTATAGGATCTATTGTTTTTGTATTTTTTTTTATTTTCCTTTGTTAATTTCAATGTGTTCCTATTGAAAATGTGTATTAGAATAAAGAATTCATAAGAATTATAAATTAGAAAGTTAAAAGTTAAAATAAGTAGATAAATAAAGAGGTAGAGAGGTAGAGAGGTAGATAGGTAGATAGGTAGAGAGGTAGAGAGAGACAAAAAAAAATTAAAGAAATGGAATAGACAGAGTCTCTATCCATCTATCTGGGCTATATAACTCACTGCCTATCGTTGCCTCCCTCATAACTAATTCTTTCAGAACTCAAGTCTTTCTCTTAAACTCTCGTTTATTCTTTTAGCTTACTTACCAGGACTCTGCGTTGCTATGGCTGATCTGTCCCAATTGTGGAGCCTTACACTCCTTTTCAGGGGCGTCGTAGTACCTGCTTTTCTAGTAGAAATTGGCTTCAGGAATTTACCTCCGTTCTGTTTGATTCCACAAAAAACAGGCAAAAGTAGCACACTAATAGTTACTCAAGCACTTGCATGATGTAGAAGGGGCATAGTTTGTGTTTCTGGCTTCAGGCCTCATAAGACCTCAGTTTACCCAGGGTAAGGTCTCGAAGCTACAGCCTCCCCCTTTATCTCCAAGTCCAGTGCATAACAAACAAATCAGTTTAGCCCCCCGTGGCATGCAGAGTCCTGACTTCTTCACTACGGGTGTCCCAATAGGCAGCGCTGTGATGCGCAAAGAAGCGACAACGGATGCATCACCGTCCCTCTCATTTTGTGTTGCGCCTCATATACAGATAGTCCTAACTTTTCAAATATACCTGTTTATAAATTGAGTCTAATGTTAAGACTGATTTAGTTGAATATGCAGTTGTGACTAATGACAAAAACAAGTTGAACTTGAACAAAGTTCTCTCGCTTTGGCTGTGGAACTAATGTCACATTTTTTAGACTCTTTAGCAGGTGGTATTACAACCTTTGTGGTATCAGTGCCACTAATATATAAGTAAGTAATATGCCTAACAAATAAAATTGAAACAAAGCTCACCTACATATAGTGTTCAAGTAAGTAATGGGTCCGAGTAATATATTTGCACATAGCCGAATATAGTGAATTTTTCCCTGAATAGTTTCTCAAAATATAAACTATCCAAAATTAGATGTTATATCTACAGACCAGGTTGTTCTTTGTAGGATAATGCTTTCCCCCCCCCAAAAAAAAGTCATACAAGGTGGACACAACTTTCCCTAAACCTATGTGATTGTGCTGCAAACCTCTCCTCTTCAAAAGGCAGGCTTACAGGGATGTGAACACATTGTAACCATAACGACAGATCACTCTTGATTGTACCGAGTGGCTTCCCATGTAGCAATGACTAACATTCTTTTCCCCTTTCTGTATTGATTTGGGTTCCCTCTTTTGCTCTGTGCTTTTCAGAGCGAGGGGACTTCCTGGCCTTGGATCTGGGTGGAACCAACTTCCGTGTGCTCCTGGTGAGGGTCCGCAGTGGGAAGAGGCGCAGCGTAGAGATGCACAACAAGATCTACGCCATACCTCAAGACATCATGCAGGGCACTGGAGACGAGGTACTTGCACACGCGCACACACACACATACACACACGCGCACACACACACACACTTTCCAAATCTCCAAAGAGCAAGGGTCATTAATCACACAGATCCTAGGAATACAGACATCAGACACTGTAGCTGTATATTGCAAGAGACCGTGGCCTCTAATACATGTGAAGGAATTTACACAAAGGCTTGGGAATCTCCAGAGCCGCTATTAATGAATTTCTCTCTCTGTATCTCTTTCTCTCGCTGTCCTTTTTTTTCTCTCTTTTTTGTGTTCTTTTTTTGTGCATGCCACGTCAGCTGTTTGACCACATTGTCCATTGCATCGCTGACTTCCTGGAGTACATGGGCATGAAGGGGGCTTCCCTGCCTTTGGGCTTCACCTTCTCCTTCCCCTGCCAGCAGAACAAACTGGACCAGGTGAGTGGCAGCTGGGAGCACTCCCACACTCATTCTTCCACTCTCGCAATGGCTCGCTCTCTTCCCTTGCCCTTCGCCGACACAAATCCTCTCGAACAAAACCAGCGTTTGCTTGTGAGGTACCGGCACTGAGGCTAGGACATGCAGCAGGGGGGCACGGGGCACGTATTCACACACATGGCTGTATGGGGCACGTATTCACACTCACATGGCTGTATGGGGCACGTATTCACACTCACATGGCTGTATCTGTGACCCGCCTACCTCTTGTTTGCCAGGGCATCTTGCTGAAGTGGACAAAGGGCTTCAAGGCCACTGGCTGCGAGGGACAGGACGTGGTGAACCTGCTGAAAGACGCCATCCACCGGCACGAGGTAAAGCCGCCTACCTCACATGGCCTGTCGCCCCCCACCAACTAAATGAAGACGTTGCTCTAAAATATCGGTTGTGTATATTTATTGCTTTAAAATAACGGTTGTCTTTATTTACGCTCCTGTCTGGATGAAAAACGAGTAAACAAATAAAAATTACGGAACAAGGGGAGATTTTTTTGGTTTCTGTTTTCCTCACACCGTTTGCCTAACTGTCCCCCCTTTCTCTCACTGCCTCTTTTCTCTCTTCATCTAATCTCTGGTTGTCTCACTCTCTGTGGGTCACCATGATGTTGGTCTCTGTCTCTGCTTCCCTCTCTCTTCTTTCCTCTTTGTCCCCCCTCTTCCTTTTCCCAGGAGTTTGATCTGGATGTGGTAGCAGTGGTGAATGACACAGTGGGCACTATGATGACCTGCGGCTATGAGGATTCTCATTGTGAAGTGGGGCTCATTGTGGGTGAGTGGACTACTAACGTCACCTAGTCAGGTGTTACAACCACTACAAGACAGATCCCCTTAATTTACACCTTGAATTATCCCTAAAAATAATACTGATTTTTCAGGGGAAAAATAAAGTAGATTTGTGCACAGATTAAAGGGGCAAAACCACTTAATTTGACCCTTAAGGGGGCATGTTTGCAAATAAAAAACCCCTTAATATAAATGGATTATTGTTTTGCATAGTGAAGTGTATTTTAAGTGTTTAATGCTGTATGGTAAACAGCTGGTCTCTCTGTCAACAAGGGAGCTGTCAGTTGGGTGGGGGGGGGGGGTGTTAAACTGTCACCATGGTAATGAGTCTTACAGGTCCCTTGGTCTCCAAAAACCATGAAACATAATCCTGCAACATGAATTTACTGTAGATGCTTGGCCAAAACCAGTGTAGCCTCTGCACTTTTCATGGAATTCAGACGTGCTTGTTCACAAAAGCCAAACACTAGTAAAACTTGGGAGACGTGTATTTTTTCCACATTCATCTCACATCAATAAAGTGATCTGAGGAGTTTGAATCATAGAGCCAGTGCTGAGAACTGCACTGTAGAGCACAAATAAACGGTCTTATAATTAGTGGTATAGCAGTTGTAGGGGGGGTGGGGGGGGTTACAAACACAGATTTTCCAGAGGGATGAAAAACCATGTTATGTAAGTGCAAGCATATTACAAGGCATGCACACATGTACAGCAGGCCCACTACAGACCAATGAGAACAGATACATATTACAGAGAGTGATAGGCAAGATTAAAGAGGTATGTCTTAAGTGCACGTTTAAAGGTTTCCACCGTTTCAGCCATTCTTAGGTATTCTGACAGAGTATTCCAAAGGCTGGGAGCATAGAAACTAAAAGCTGCTTCTCCAGGTGTCTTTGTCCTGGCTTTTGGGACTGTTAAGAGTTCACATCTCTAAATCTGATTAGAATTTTTATCTTTGAAGCTTTTTATAGATGTGGTGCGGTGTGTTATGAGTCAGGGAGGGAATATTAAACTCAGTTCTTTCTCAGCAAAGATATTCATGTATGTCACCAATGACTCATGCTGTGTTTGTGTGTGTGTGTGTGTGTGTGTGTGTGTGTGTGTTTGTGCGCGTCTGTCTCAATGATTTCTAGGCACGGGCACCAATGCATGCTACATGGAGGAGATGGAGAACGTGGAGCTGGTGGAGGGGGACGATGGCCGCATGTGTGTCAACATGGAGTGGGGCGCCTTCGGCGACCATGGCGAGCTGGATGACTTCTGCACGCCCTTCGACCACGCCGTGGACGAGCGTTCGGCCAACCCCGGCAGGCAGCGGTACGTGGCTGCATGACAACATCACAATCCCCTCCTACAACCACACCCAGAAGGAAAAAAAGACCTACATATGTTAAAATTTTTTAAAAGTTTAACTTTCCTTCCTTTCTCAAGAGACTTACCACTAATTGAGATGGGGGGGAAATAGTTGTTATATAAACCTGTGGAAGAGGAAGGATAATGACGCAAAGTTAATTACAGTGAGTCTCTGTCTGTGTGTGTGTGTGTGTGTGTGTGTGTGTGTGTGTGTGTGTGTGTGTGTGTGTGTGTGTGTGTGTGTGTGTGTGTGTGTGTGTGTGTGTGTGTGTGTGTGTGTGTGTGTGTGTGTGTGTGTGTGTGTGTTTGTATGTATTGCACAGGTTTGAGAAGATGATCAGTGGCATGTACCTGGGGGAGATAGTGAGGAATGTGCTGCTGGATTTCACCACTAGGGGGCTGCTTTTCCGCGGCCGTCTCTCAGAGAGGCTAAAGACGCGCGGCATCTTCGAGACCAAGTTTCTCTCTCAGATCGAGAGGTTTGTGTGTGTGCGTCTGCATCTGCACTTATAACCGTGTGTGTGTGTATATTGACATGTATCTCTATTCCTATGCATATAAATGAGTGCGAGTGGCATGTGAGCACCAAGCCGTTGCAGCCAGTCCACCCATGCTTGACACACCTGTGCTCAGAGATGATTGTTCTCCATAAAGAAGCCATAAGTCAGGGACTTGGAATGTATCTGTCCTTCCAGCCCAGTGGAGCATGCCACCCCCGAGCTGTTTTCCTCTCTGTGCCTGAAGGCACTCCCATTCTCCAGGCATTGCCTCACTACACCAACAGTGTAGTGTAGTGTCATGCCCTGATACAGCGCATGCAAACCGATCCCCTTATTCTGAAATACAATTTTATTATTTTATTTCTCTGTTGTGCTCAAAACAAAGACAAACGGTGCAAAGACACACTGTCAAAACCAGAAAGATGATAATAGACTTAAATTTAGTAAGAGTCCAGATTGTCTTCTGCTTTCTTACAAAGGAGAGGTAGTTTCTAAAGAGTGGGCAAGGGCAATAAAATGCTCAGTCACCCATAGAATAAAGGCTAGTCTAAGAAAATTTAGCAAAGTCAAGGAGGATAAGTGGACAGAGCAAGAGGGTACATGGAAATGGCAGGTACAGATTTTGTAGCACTTCTGGCACTTTGCCTTGTCTTAACAGTGTGTAGCATACAATAGTACAAGCACAATACCTCTCACTGTGCTTGTCTCACTGCATGGCAGACGTCACCTGATACCGAGTTAAATCACCACCAGTGACTGTTATTAGTATAGCTGCATGATGCTGGTAAATGCCTAGTGTGCCAATGTCCAGGACCCCCGGTGCCAAGCCATCAGGGCCATCTGAGCTCTGGGGGCCAACTGTGTTTGTTTGGGACTGTGATGTACCTGAGGTCTGCAGCCCTCTGGGCTTACCTGGTGTGTGTGTGTGTGTGTGTGTGTGTGTGTGTGTGTGTGTGTGTGTGTGTGTGTGTGTGTGTGTGTGTGTGTGTGTGTGTGTGTGTGTGTGTGTGTCTGTCTATGTGTGTGTGTGTGTGTGTCAGCGACCGTCTGGCCCTGCGTCAGGTGCGCTCCATCCTGCAGCACCTGGGCCTGACGAGCAGCACATGCGACGACAGCATCCTGGTGAAGGAGGTGTGCGCTGTGGTGTCGCGCCGCGCCGCCCAGCTGTGCGGTGCCGGTCTGGCCGCGGTGGTGGACAAGATCCGGCTGAACCGCCGGCTCGAGCAGCTGCGCGTCACCGTGGGGGTGGATGGGACGCTCTATAAGCTGCACCCACAGTGAGTAACAGCCTCCGAAAGTGTGTGTTTGTGTGCGCAGGTGACAATGTAACAGGTGTCTTGAATTGTTCACTGGTGACTCACAGTTTCCGATTTTTCTCTCACCATGTCTGTCTCTTTCCACCCACTCTTCTTGCCTCTCTTTGTCTCCCCTCTCATCCTACTCTCTCATCAGTTTCTCCACCATCATGCGTGAGACTTTGCGTGAACTGGCGCCGCAGTGCGAGGTGACTCTCGTGCAGTCGGAGGACGGCAGTGGGAAGGGCGCTGCCCTAATCACCGCCGTGGCCTGTCGCCTGCGAGATGGGGCCAAGTAGCAGCCCCTCCATGCCGGAGAGGAGACTGCCATGAAGGGGAAGAGACAGGAAGTGGGGTACTGAATGAGAAGGTACAGTGATGGCCTTTGTTAAGACAATACTGTGCCACACTGACGTGTGATTGTGGCAAAGGAGCGGATTCAATTTACAATGAATGTTTGAACTTTTTTTTTTGTTATTTTTATTATTATTTTGTTTTATTTTTAATATGACTCTTCTGCTGACATGTGACACCTTAATTATGTGTGCCCATTGCGGTATATGTGTTTGAAGATGTTTGTGACTTTGGAGTGAGAAAGATGAGCATGAGAGATTATTTCCAGTAATGTTTTACAAAATATTGCTGTTCAGTAATGTTGGTGTGTCCCTCCCAAGACTACACTTTCCTGTTTATACTGTGAATGTAGGAGCGATGTTATTTTAATGTATAATTATAAAGACATTAGGTATTTTTTATTTTCAGTAGTCCTAGTTACTGTGGAATTTGAAAAACAGGGTCATTGCACGCATAGGACATCTGACATTTCTTGGGGTTGTTCAAAAAGAGCATTGTTTTTGTTTGTTTGGTTTAAATTGTGATCCAACCAAAACACTGACTACACATTTGAATGGTGTTATGTGTAGTGTGCAATGAATCCCTAACGGAGATGATTCACAGCTTTAGTTTGATCGGGAGACCTTTGTGCTCTTCAAATAGTAGAGTGTGCAGAAATCTAAAGCCATTTGTTTCTGTTATCGGCTATTCTGGAAATAGATCTCTCTGCACGATGATGCTTAGGTCAACAAGGGGTCTGAATGCTTGTGCGTTTAGTTATGTTGTTACCATGACCATCAGAAATAAAGTGTTCTTGTTTCTTGATTTTATTTCAGTTGCTGTTTGCAGAAAGGAATTGCATAATTTCTCTTCAGAGCATCTATTCAAATCAACTCAAATTTCTTGTTACATTTTAACTGTTGGTTAACTGGTGTACATTTAAACCAGTTGATGTATATTTATTATTTGGTGGGGTTGAAGATGGAGAAACTGTTAGACTAGAGCACAGCTTTGGTTATCTTATCAAGTGAAACCCAAAGATTGGTTTCCACTTTAGCTTGGTACTGACAGCCAGATAAACAATATATTGGCAAAATTGGCAGCACATGCCATTTGTTTTTATTCTCAGTCTGAGCTTGTTGATCTCATGAAATTCAAAAAAAGTAAACCGTCACTTCAAAATGTTCTGGGTCCCCTGTCATTTCTACTATTTGTTTTGTTTTGTTTTTGTTTGTACCTTCTCATGTTTCACACATGTAGATGTATTGGAGCAAGTGGTTTTATACTTAATTCATTTTCTTTGAAATCTACTTCATGCACTTTCTAAATTGAACTGAACTGTTGTATCTTGGAAAATCATATTTCGATATTGGATCTACCAGACCATCAGGTTGTGCTATTGTTTATTATGTGTGTAACTTTTTTTGTTTTTTTTGGATATAGCACCGATTCTACGGTCATGTTCTTTGTCGCCAGACATGACACACAATACTTGACTGCACGTCTTGCTTTGTCATCTTACAATATGTTTTATGTTATACAGAAAGTACACAACAAAGTGAAATGTTACCATCATGTAACACCTCATTCTATAGGCTAGCTTCTGCTTGTTTGTGTCTCGGTTGACATCTGGCCCCTGTATACTGGTACCCTTCTGCCATTTACTGAGAATGTGCCATTAAAACCGGCTTAGGGAAGTCTGCCCCCCCCCCCCCCCCCCCTCATTAGGAATGGCCAAGACCTTGCTGAATTGATGACGCAAAGTACAACTTCTCGATTGCAACACTGAGTTTTCAAGTGCCCTGGGCTTCTAACCGGTATCCTTGGTTAATGTCACCCTCATTAAAACACAGGCCCTAGAGGTCTAGAATCAATTATTTGGAATCAGATCGTGGTCAATAACGCTCAGAGTTGATCATGTAAATAGTGACATTTGTCTCAGCACTTTTTGGAAAATGTGGTGTGTAAAATGGGCAATGTCTAGGCCTGCAGCCTATTAATGTCCATCACCGGTTGGCTTGAAGATTATGACTGACGTTGTCTTAAAGGCCAGGTTTGAATTTACCCTTAGAATTTAATTTGCTTTCTAATAAAACCTTTCAAGAGCCCTACTTATGCTTTCTTTGGCCTTCGACAGAGCAAAGTTTTTAGAGGTAACTAGTTTCAACTCTACAGTATGGTTTTTTGTTTTATGGGAAATGTCTCAAGCAAACAAAATAAATGAATGTGGACACCTGTCCCTCAATCCCACGGCTACGGGGAAGCGGCTTTTTGAATTCTGGTGAGCCGCTCCTTCATCAGGTCTCCCATATTGTAGCAGCTATTTCTATCCCTTTTACCTTGTCCCTGAAAGTGTTTGCAATTATTCCTGACCCGGGAGACTCCATGCCCACTGAACCAGCACATTAGTTCAGTCAATAGACGGTCATTGGGGTGAAGTGCCACTTCAAGAACCCAAGGAGCAACAGCCCAGCAGAACATTCAAAGGCAGTGTGGATCAGTGACGTCAGCTCTCAATCTGCCTTCATCTGGAGGACAGACTGGATATGGAGGTGAGACCAACAGACAAGGAAGTAATAGGAATTCATTGTATACCATGTATTGGAGACCCAGTCTTGGATTTGGTCATGTTGCTACTAATGATAATAGCCTAAAAAAAACTCTTCCACTGACTAGAATTTAATTAAATGATAAAGAAGCAAACACAGCGCCATAATTTGGTTTTAGCAGTTGTCTAGTCCTGGTATCACATCATGTCATTGGGCTTGCATTCAAACGTCAGACGTGGGAAGAAAAAAATTTTGATGAATCATGACACTTGACAGGTATGAGGTCGTATTAAATATGTTAATTCAAAAGGGAAAAAATACAACATGACCATTGTTTGAGAAGGTCCTAAGTAGCTTAGAGTGAAATAACATCCCAAAGGAAATGTAATAGGCCTGCTGCCTACTGCTCACTTGTGCAGAGAAAGTTTTTATTAGGCTACGAATTTGTTGTTACAGTTTTTTTTTTGGCCTACTAAAGTGGTTTAGAACTGCATTATTTATTAGCTCAGAATGCCGTCTATTGGTGCAAACATGCAACAGCATTATAACTAATAAAATGAAGGCCACAAAATCTTGGACAGGACAACAGAAAAATCATGGGGGTATACTACATTTACAACAGTTCTCTCCCCCGCCGTGCCGCACCTTCGCCTCCTGTGGTCTTCTCCGTGTATTGTGTCGTGCTTTGTTTAAAGGCTAGGGTGGACTGTCTGTAAGGATACTTGCTCCATATGGGGTCATTCCGCCTTCGGCAATTTCCTGATATGCTTAGATATGTCTTTCTCCTTTGAGGTATTTCGTCAAAGCTCCTTGGGAGGGGGTGGGGCAGCCGTTTTCTGGTGTTGCCGTGGTCCTGTGGAGTCCAGAGGTGTTGATGTGGTTGATGGCTGGAGGGTGCTGGCTGTTTGTGATGCTTGTCCCCCTTTCGACATCTTGGTGAGATGCTGCATGGCGTTGTTTGAAGTTCAAACGGTCCTGCTGTTCCCTCTGTTGACATTGTGGCGAGTTCCTGCTTCCTATTGTCATCGTGACGAGACGCTGAATGGGGCTGTTGTCCTCCAGCTGTTCTCCAACTTCCTGAAACTGGCAAGAGATCTCAGAAAAACAGTTTAATCCTAAGCAACAGGCTTTATCTGTGATCAAAAGAAGCCCAATGGTGTCGCCCATTTCCGTAAGATGGGAAGCAAAAAAAAATCTGTTAACATAATTAATACCTAAGATCCTTTGCCCTGGGTGTGAAGGGCTGCAGACAGCAAGGTCTGTGCCCAGAGTAATCATTTGGATGCTAATGAGCGTGGCGCCCTTTTTCATCCATGTGGTTAATTCGCAGACAAAAGCAGGTTTGAACATTTGTCACAACAAGAGACATCACATCAGACAAGAGACATCACATCATCGTGTTATCTGCAAGGTCTGGGCATTTGCATCTACAAGAAAAGGGGAGAGCCGTAGACCCAGAATAACACAATACAATAACTGAGAGTGGGGATTAGAAAGAAGCTGAATGTTTGAAAGAAATGGAAAGCTTTTAAATTTTTTCCAATTCAAACAGTTTCCCCTGAAAACAAAGTCAGTGGTATGTTATTTATTCAGTGAAACAGTCCTGTAAGTTCTTTCATACAGCCGGCCGGCACACAGACACACACACATCCATTTGCTTGCTCAATAGACTGATGTCCATGCCTAGAGAAAGGAAGCAAGCTGTTTAAGTTACAAAATTATTTCATAAGGTCCTTTTTCCATCCAGATTCCAGTGGCCCGTGAATGCCAAACCCCCTTTTGAGCATTCCTTAATTTTGCTCTTCATAATTAATTCAGCACTCCTGGCATCATTTGATGAAGTCAGAAATTCAGCAGCTAAGACCTGTTTTGAGAACACATTCTGCAGGTATCATCTTATTAAGGTATGCATTAGTGTAACCGGGTTGTAATGGGACATGTCTCCTTTAAATGCCAGAAAACTACATTGCATCATGTTGTAGTTCCTGGGTTAGTATGTGGTGAATTCTGGGTATTAAGACTAGAGTGAGAACGCGGTGCATCAGGGAAGGTGGCTGGCGTGAGGGAGATTTGGTGGTACTTGGTTAATATTGCTGCAGACATATAGCCATACTGGTATCCTGGGAGCACACGTGTCGAGGCTAGAGTGTGCGTGTTAAGAGCATTATCACCACTACCGTTTTGTACTGTTGAGATTTACTGTTTTATTTTATACTGCTAGTCTGGTCACAGTTTTGGGGATAAGTTTAGCTTGTGTACCATAGCTTTATATTGGATGTCATTTTATTTTTGTACTTCTATACAAATCCTCTTTTTTTATATCTATCAGATAAAGAACCCTTACTCTTAATTTTGTTGGACTTTGTGTGTTTTTATTCCCCGCCAACATTAGTAGTACAAGAGAATCTGCTTTGCACTCTGCAGCTCAGCTCCTCCCCCTTTTGATCTAACAGCAGTCTTCTGCTGCTGTGAGATCATAACCCAGCCAATTTTTTATGTACCTTGAACACGTATATGCAGGACGAAGACTTTGTTCCATTAAAAAATATATATGCTAGCAATTACTCATAATTGTAACACTTCATACAATGATTTTATCTCGGATTAAGAAAATCATGTGTAGTCCCAACATGCTTAAAGTCTCCAGTCCTGGTAACTGGTTAGGGTGTGATCACTTCAGCCTAATGGGCCATCAGGGTCACAGGTGCTACTGGACCTGAAGTGTGAATTAAATTGTATGCGTGAGCACTGTCTAACTATTGGTTTTATAGTATGCTTTGTGTTCGCTAACAGTCTAGCAATTTTAGCAGCCTAAACATCTGACTCCATCAAAAGCCTTGTGAATTCTGTATCCATCTACTAATGAGAATGTGTGAGAATCGCTTTCTCTTCTTGTCAGATTTAACTTTTTCATGCCTTTTATCATTTCTAATACTGGCCATAGCAATCTGGACACTCAAAGGAATCTCATGTCTTGAAACCTAGATGGTCACATCCAAGAACTGGTCTCCACAATTTAACCTAAAAATTTTTTTGCAAATTAACTTAGAACAATTTCTAACTTCAAATATTTAAACGCTGAAGATCCTTATGACCAAAAACACTTCTATTCTTTTGGGATTAAATATCTGAGCGGCAAAACTAGATTCAACAAATGATACAACCGACAGCTCACACTGTGTTGGATCAGATGTTCATAAAGCTCTCTTAAAAAAGCTTTGAATGGAGTGTAGCTTCAGGCTCAGGGGAGAATTACTCCAACACTCTGATACGAGTATGGAGCTTCAGGCTCAAACATACTCGAATGAGACTTCAGGCTCAAACCTGTCTGAGACTTCACACAGGGGCTTCCTGTTGGAAATGACTTGAATCTATGGCCTATATTTCCCAAGATGAGGTAAGTACTAAGAATTTTAAAAAAAGTTCTTACCAGTGTTCTGCCGGGGTGATGAGGACTCTTACAGCAAACTCAAATCTCAGCAAATACAAGAATGTATCTTTGGGTAGGAACCTCCATCTAATAGCAATTCATTTTATACCATATATTGGAGACCCAGTCTTGGATTTTAGGAGTCATGAAACAGGCTTTAATCTTGAACAACGGTGGCCACCATTGTGAGACAGAGCCTGAGTTCCACTCACTCGAGCTTCACCTAAGACATATCTGATTATCCATTGAAGGATTTCTGTTAAATGCTCTCTGAGAACCAGGGGTGTCACTTCTATATTCATGAGGTCTTGGAGACACAAATCTGTGAGCCATTTGCTGACACTTTCAATACACTCCCTCAGGATAATCTCTCTTCTCTAACCAGAAATGATTACATTCTAACTTAAGTCCAAATAAAAGTAACAATTACAACTAGGTATAAAATACATTGAATTATTGACTATGGCATATCCTTATTAACTATAAATCTTAAATTCTGGTTCCTTCAGTAGCAACAGCGGTTAAGTGGTAGGTAGGGCAATGGTGCTCAGGCTTAGAAAATCAGGCTATTTAACTTGAAATTAAGATTCTTTGTGGGTGCGTGGTGTAAGCTACACTAGTCATGCAGTTTTATGCTTACCTAAGAAAGAGATCATATTGGCAACACATTTTTTGCCCAGGAGCATGCCAGCAAAAAGCACTCTCATTCGTGTCAACTGCAGTCACATTCTTTGTCTCTGCTTCTGTAACACAGAGACTTTCTTTATATTCATCACTGTTGCAATGTGCTACATTGTGTATCTGTTCTTTTTTTCATTATTCTATGCTTGTTCTACACAAAGTGGCTGTCTGACACACTTTTTTTTGCACTTCTTACCGTATGCCATGCATTTCTGTTTGCTTTGTTCATGTGTCTTACTGCATATTGACTCTTTATCTCTTGTTCCATCCAAAACAGCAAGAAACCTCAGGGTCATTATTGATGACCAACTGATCTTCACGGCCCACATCGCCTCTGTCTCCAGGTCGTGCCGTTTTGCACTATACACTATTCAGGCCGTACCTAACCCAGTATGCCACCCAGCTGCTGGTGCAAACCTTGGTGAGTTCCCGCCTTGACTACTGCAACGCCCTCCTAACGGGCCTGCTGGCTTGCGTGGTGAAACCACTACAGATGATCCAGAACGCAGCGGCGCGTCTGGTGTTCAACTAACCGAAGACGGCACACGTCACCCCGCTACAAATTGAGCTCCACTGGCTGCCTGTAGCTGCTCGCATTAAGTTCAAGTCACTTATACTTGCCTACAGAGTGATTGCTGGTTCTGCTCCCACCTACCTAAATGCTCTTGTAAGGGCAAATGTTGCATCCAGGATGCTGCGCTCGTCTAGTGAGCGTCGTTTGGCTCTGCCGTGTGTGCAAGTACGGCAATCCAGACTATTCTCATTTGTAGTTCCACGTTGGTGGAACGAACTTCCTAGCACTACCAGAGCAGGGGCGTCCCTCTCTACCTTCAAGAAGCTTTTGAAGACCCAACTCTTCAGAGAGCACCTCCCTTCCTAAACTGGCACTTCGACTAGTGCTTAACTTGGACTTACAGCGGTTACATTCCTGCACTTCTTTTTCTTTTCTATTTCGTTTTTTTTATTTCTTATGTAAAGTAGTATTTATTGTTACACCAGGGTTCTAATGCCCAGAGCTTGACTGTTCTCTCCCTTGTACGTCGCTTTGGACAAAAGCGTCTGCTAAATGACTAAATGTAAAAATGCATATCTTGCATTCCATCGTGTTGCTAGTTTGTCTCGGACATGCTGCCCCTTGCAGTGCATGCACCTCATCCACCAATGGTCTGGAGAGAGCTTTAACACAGACAACTCAGCGGCCTTGCACAACTACGCATGTGTCGACTGTCATTTTCTTCTCACGGAGCAGTCTGTCTCTCATGCCTGTAATGTTGCTCCCACACACAATCCGATCCCGAATGAGCAAGTAGTTTAAAGTTGCATGTTTTAGCAAACAATTTAAGCTCCGTAACATAACTGTCTATGGGATTGTTTTACTGGTGCCTTGGTTTCTTGTAAAGAAACAACAACATTCCACAGTCTCATTTATGATAGGATTGCAATGATCATCAAATGTTTTGATGATGTTATTCAACTTTCGTGCATCATTAGATGGAATTTTTAACAAAAAAACACTGCAATCGAACATTCTGTTCCTATAACCTGTAGTAGTCACGATTTTATGACCTTTTTTAATAACAGAATTTGAACTCTCCTCCTGATGACCCTGTAGGCCTTTCAGGATGCACTATGACTACGTCTGTAACACCCCCACAGTCTGGTGTACCCCTAGAATCATTCACACCTATTGACCTCCTTGAACTCACTTCCCTGATCTTATCTAAATCATCAACGGGTCTACTTGACCCCCATCCCTTCAAAACTACTTAAACATGCATTGCTCATATTAAATGAGACACTACTTTAAGTAATTAACTATTTCTAATTTCGGGATACGTTCCACAATCATTCGAAATAGCAGTGATCAAACCATATCTCAAAAAACCTAACTTGGCTAACTATAGGCATATATCCAAGCTGCCTTTCTTGTCAAAAATACTTGAAAAAGTAATAGCAAAGTAACTACATAAAAACTATCCAAAAATACCTCCAATCTGGCTTCAGGGCCCATCTGAAATGGCCTCAGTCAAGCCCATCTGAAATGGCCTCAGTCAAGGTTCTGAATAAGATAAGATGAACTTTTATTAATCCCGTTAGGGAAATTCAGGTGTCATAGCAGCAAGATTTATGAAGTGAATGGGAATCAGACATACAACAAAAATAAGAATAGGAATAGGAATCAAACAAACAAAATAAAAACAGTTCAGCCTCCTCGAGTTCTCTCCTCCCCGACTGTCTCCAGGCCATCCAGTTAGGAGTTGGGGGGCTCCCCTTCCCGCTCTGCCGGTAGTCCACCACAAGTTCCTTGGTCTCTCCAACGCTGAGCTGGAGGCAATCAGTGGCACACCGCCCCACAAAACTCTCCAGCAGAGCTCTGCACTCCGCCTCGCAGTCCCAGGCACATTGGTCAGCCGGCTAGGCAGTCTGTGATCCAGGCCACCAGGCCATGGTCCACCTGCAGGAGAGCCACCAAGACAGGCCCCCACTCGCGGTGGCACCATGGCAACCAATTAAGTTATTTTTAAATAATGCAGGTTGTGTCCGTAGTTCTGGCCGTTCTCAAAATTACGTCCACCTGACCAAGCAAGACTATGAAAACTCCTTTTTAACAGGAGAGCTGTTTTGGAGCTGTTTTGTCTTTTTTAGCAAGAGAGTTGGGGGTTTTTTTTGCAGGAAAGCTGCTAAAACAGGCTACGCAAACAGACTGCCACTCGCTGCGCCATGGCAACCAATTCAGTTATTAAATGCCGGCTGGTCTTTAAAGTCAAGTCCAACTGGCCAAGCAAGACCACGAAAAAAATTATCCACAATTAGGTAGAGCAGCGCACTACCCCAATACAAACAACTAAGAAAAGTAGAAAAATTAGTCACGAAAAGAGGGGGGAAAAGTAGATAAACGGAGAGCTGCTAAGACAGGCTTCCACTCGAGGCGGCATATTAATTCGATTTAATTCGATCCCACTTATTGGGATGAAGTGGCCAGTCTCTTCACTGAGACCACTGTGCCTAGATGCCTAGTGCCAAGTTTTTCTTCATTATTATTTTTTACCAGGAGGAACATATGGAGCTCCCCTGCACAGGCTGAACTGCCAGGCATCAGAGAAGCAATTTAAGCATCCACCCCTGTGGTGTCTCATCATCCACTCTGGTTATGAGATGCATGAGTGTGCTTGTTCAAATTAGATATACCTCGACATAATTGCACGTGTCTCCAGCATCTCTACCTATACCCAAGAGTCAAGGGCACTTCCTACTTCCCTGTGAACACTCAACAAGTATAATTATTATTTCAGGAGTCCTTGATAAGCCTTTACGTTGCCTTCTCTCCGCAGGGGCTTAGAGTGAATCTTTTCAGCTCGATAGAATAGTCAGTGTCCTTGTCTGTCAGTAGCTCATGCTTTCATACATTGTCATTTATTTTATTAAATGGGTGACTTTCCACTGACATTGCCAAAGAATCCACTTGATCTTTATCATGTCAATGTAATGCAACTGCCAATACATCTATTACAATGTGCAGTCCATGATTCTAGTCCAGTACACTTCCTGTAAAATTCATCTAATTGCTACTCACCATTCTCTAGCATGGCTTAGACCGAGCCATCAACAAACCAGGCCAATCAGCACACAGATGTGTGTAATTTGATTTGGCTTTTGAGCTTAAACATCAACAACCTTTTGCCAAAATCACGGACTCAACCTTTAAGGAGATGCAGATGGATCCCCCCTTTATATGGTGGTTCTGCTTCAGGTTCCTTCCTGATTAACAGGGAGTTTTTCCTTGCCCCTGTTGCCATTGTGCTTGCTCTAAGGGGGTCCAGGCACTGGGCTCTGTAAAGCGTCTTGAGACAATGTTATTGTTTTGGCGCTATATAAAATAATGAATAATAATTAATTAAATTAAGGAACACTATCTTGGTGTCCTATGCTAGTCTAATATTACATGTTTAGGTGCACTGCATTCTGTCCTGCTTTTGAGAACATTTGCTTTGCTGCCTCTCTGATGCACAGCCAATCAGTTCCACAGTATTCTCATGTCATCAAATGTATTCGACTAGAAATAAAATAGAGGCTGATGTTCAACAGGTGACGAATATAAACCTTCCACTGAAAAGGAACAGCTGCCAGCACCCTCATCAAGCAAAAACAGGTTGACCTCAAGACAAAGGGGCCAATTTGACAAATCATTGAATTAGGTACCTCACTTCATTCACTGTTGTCATTGACAGCATTCTGTGATGCCCTAGTAAATTACCTACAGGCTCACAATCAACCCAAGGTGATGGTGAATGGAACCACTCGCCCCCTTTCAAATTGAAATTGCTCTCCCCTCTGCTAGGGATAGGATTTAGCTTTGGTTTGTGTGGCAGCAAATGAGACGCTATGAGAGTGAGTCACCCTGCCCAATACACTGCTGGTGACCTGAGCAAGCAGGGAAAAGATCTGGGCATGGTTGAACAGACCAAGGTCACACGAGACTAAGAGGATTTTCAAAACATGATCAGAGTTTTTTCAATCATGTACTCTCCTATACATGTACCCTCTGGTAATTAGATGGGAGCACTGCATGATCATTTTTTAAACTGTCCTGACTCAAGTTAGGTTGTAATTGCAATGATGAGCAAACTGACTATTCTCATCCATTTTCAACACCAATGTCAACACCAAGCTGAATTTATAACCAAATAAATCTGTAGATGAAAGACAATATGATATTAATAAAACTAAATTACCAGGCACTGTGAGGTCATTTGTGTCCTAAGCTTCTAAGTCTGTAGAGTTTATATGGGGTCAAAATTAATTGACAGTACTGTTCTACAATATTAATTCCTTCTATTGTAGAAATATCAGTGAAGAGTTCAGGCAGGTAGCACATTGAGTGACCGAGGACAAGCTTCAGAGCATAGGGAATTCAATGTTACAGTTTTTCTCGATTGCTTACATACATTTAGCAAATCATGGGTCAACTTAATCTAATGCTCACATCTTCTTTGCACAGCAAGAGTCTTCTCTGGCGAATGGGTTAACTATTTCTCATTGCTTTCACACAAATTTCTTTGAGTTTTAACACACTTTTCAAAACAGTTAACACACTTCTCAGAGAAAGACACGAAACCTAATTGAATAACCATGTCAACACATTGCAGACACTTAGTAGCAGCCTACTGAAACTGCTCTCTATATTCTAAATATCGTCAGCACCTGTGTGAACTCTCTGTGCACAACTTATCAAGTAGTTCTCAACCTCTCAAAGAGGTCAATAGATTGAAGTTGATACCAAGCATGGATCGAGGAGGCCACCACCAACAACCTCAGCAAGGACTAGGAAGAGGCTGTGGTAGAGGTAGAGGGTCCCCTGTCAGGGGACATGGCATTTGTGTAAGATGCTCTAATGAAATTAGGGCAACAGTCATTGATCACGTAGTCAATCATGACCTCTCCATGAGAGAGGCTGGCCAAAGGGTTCAGCCAAACCTGAGCCGTCATACTGTGGCATCAATTGTTTGAACGTTAGGCAATGACACTTTGCTGGCCTTTACAGTCAATTTACTGTACTGTTTCACTGTATTTGCACTCTTGCACTCTTGGCAACAACCATTTCTATACTTTTGTAAAGTGTGTTGCCACAATACAATGTAGTACTGTAGTTTCACTAAAGTAATTTACAACATATACAGTAGAATTCTGATTACTGTATATTTACAGTATTTACAGCCTATTGCACTATTTTTTACAGAATCAACACACTGGCCCACACTGGTGGCAGGGGGAGAATGTTCACTGCAGAACAGATTTGACCTTTTTACTGTACATTGAAACCTGTCATTTTGACTTCTTACAGTATATACATGTGGAAAAATGACAGCAATAAATATCTTTGTCAGAATCTTTGCCATTTTGTACACAGTAGAACAAATGTAAATCAATGGTGTTGACAGGTCCTTGTTTAGAATATATTTTATAGTATTTAGCAATACAAAAACAGAACTACAATATTTTACTGTATACAAATTTTCAGATTTCAAATACTTTCTGACAGTATATTCCCTAAGTAAGAGTGCTCAGTACAAAACCCAAATTGTAGTATGTTGTCAGAGGTAAAAATGTGCCAAAGCAATCAAGAAAAACTGTAAGACCCTCTTGCCTGGAAAATGTGCTTGCAGTTTGTGCTTGAAGTTGCTATTTCAGAGGTGGGGATATCTGAGAGTCATAAATAACACAGTTAGGAAATGGAGTGGGTTACCACATTGTGCCGCACTGTTGCTTTGTATGGAATAGGTATTTTGAAGATACCAAAGACCAGCTTGGTGGAGGAGTTAAACTGTGCTAAGACCAGCCTAGAGATGACTGTCAATAGAACACTACTCAGGAAAACAGTGAAGAGTAAAAACACGGAAGAGGTGGAATCCATGAAAAGCGGTTCAACATGCACAAGGCGCAAGTGCAGAGTGGAAGAGCGGGGTTTGAGCTAGGTGACAGTTTGAAAGCATGGAGTAAGGCTTCATTGCCGAATAGGAGGCAGATGGTAACTAGTTTTGTTTGCGAGCAAGAAGAGGAACAGCAGCTTCACTGTTAGTCTGCGACCCCCAAGTACTCTGCAAGCGCCTAAGCCACAACCACTGGCTCAGACAACTCATTTAAAGCTCCTTTTGAGTGGCCGTTCACAAAAAAACTAAATCCAACAGAAGTGTTGTGGTTGATTTTAGCTACAAAATCCAATCTCCATTGGTCTTGTGTGCTTGCCAACCTCGCTCCTTTGCTTCCACTACCAGTTCCACATACTTTAGCCTCTCCCTTTCAAGGCTTCCTCAATTGCATCTTTAAAGGCAAGGCAAGGCAATTTTATTTATATAGCACAATTCATACACCGTGGTAATTCAATGTGCTTCACATACATGCACAACAATGTGCTTCACATAAAAAAAAAAGCAAAAGGTCAGTGCATGATCATAAAAACAGTAAATTATAGAAAATAAAAGTATGAGAACATTAAGGCATAAAAATAGTAAAATATAGGAAATAAATGCATAAAAAGAATAATAACAATCACTAGTCATGGCCAGTTAGCAGAAGGCATCTGAGAAAAGTTTGGTCTTTAGTCTAGATTTAAAACTGAAAGTAGTTGGAGCGTTTTTAATGTCTTCTGGAAGTTGGTTCAAGAGGTGAACCGCATAGTGGCTGAGTGCTGCTTCACCCTGTTTAGTTTAGATAGTGGGTTTTACTAATAGAAATTTATGCTGCGATCTGAGTGGTACGTACTGCTGAAACATGTCAGATAGATACTTTGGCCCTATCCCATTAAGTGACTTGAAAACAAGCAGCAGTGCTTTAAAGTCAATCCTGTAACTTACTGGGAGCCAGTGCAGGTATTTCAGTATAGGGGTTATGTGGTCAGTTCTTTTTGTTTTTGTAAGAATTCTGGCTGCTGCATTTTGTATCATTTGAAGCTGTTTAAGGTTTTTTTGGGAAGGCCTGTGAACAGCCCATTGCAGTAATCAACCCTACTGGAGATAAAGGCATGAATTAGTTTTTCCAAGTCATCTTTTGACATAAAACCCCTAAGTTTGGCAATGTTTTTGAGATGGTAGAACGCAGATTTAGTAATTGCTTTCATGTGGCTGTTAAAATTTAGATCACTGTCTAAGAGGACACCAAGATTTCTGACAGTATCCTTTGCTTTAAGTCCTTTTTTGTTAAGAAGGGTGGCAATCTTACATCTTTCCTCCTTTTTACCAAAAACTATTACTTCAGTTTTGTCTTTGTTTAGCTGGAGAAAGTTCTGAGACATCCAGTGGTTAATTTGCTCAATACAATCACAAAGAGATTCAAGAGGACCATAGTCATTAGGTGTCAAAGCTAAGTAAATTTGGGTGTCATCAGCATAGTTATGATAGGAGATCAAATTATTCTTTAAGATTTGTCCAAGTGGGAGCATATAAAGGTTGAATAGAAGTGGACCCAAAATTGAGCCCTGGGGGACTCCACAGGTCAGGGACGTAGGTGTTGAGGTGCAGTTGCCAACTGCAACAAAAAAGCTCCTGTCTTGTAAGTATGATTTCAACCACTTGATAACAACACCTGAGACGCCAACCCAGTGTTCTAGTCGGTGAAGTAATATGTTGTGATCAACAGTGTCAAAGGCTGCACTAAGGTCCAGCAATACTAGGACTGATGCTTTACCTGCATCTGTATTTAGGCATATGTCATTTATAACTTTAACAAGAGCTGTTTCAGTGCTGTGATTAGCACGAAAACCTGACTGAAAGTCATCAAGGCAGTTATTCAGTGTCAAAAATGTGGTTAGCTGATTAAAGACAATTTTTTCAATGATTTTGCCTATGAATGGTAAATTGGATATGGGCCTGTAGTTGTTTAATGTGGAGGCATCCAGGTTAAAGGTAATCGTCAATTCAAGGCAAAAGCCCATACTGGAAGCACCATAATTTCAGTTTACCAGGCAAGAAGGTCTTAGCAATAGTACTGATAGCCTTAACATTGAATTCTCTAAGCTCTGAAACTTGTCCTCGATCACTCAATGTGGAATTGTACCACCTGCCTAAAATCTTCACAGGTTTTTCTACAATAGAAGGAATCACCTCACCATCAACATAAAACAACTCTTCCATCAGTTTTCCCTTACTGATAGAAACACTTCTACATTTGCTAGGTTTCACTTTTATCCTTTCATCCATTTCAGACTGTCATTCAACTTGGCTAACAGCCGACGGATACATGCATAGAAACTCAGATGGGATTTTGGGAATAACCAGGTGCCATCCTGCAGCCTTTCACCACCAACAACTCATTTAGATATCTGCCTGCAGAACACCAATACCTTTTCTCTGTTCATCATCTGCTTGACCTTGTCAAACATACATATGTTTTATTTTATTTTACTCAAGGACCTTCAAGAAGATTCATCTCCACTGAGTCGTCATCCCAAAGGCCCACTTCCATTACACACCTCACTTTTGACCGGTGTCTGAGCAGTCTTAACAGGCTCTCTATATGGTGTTGAAAGATCTCACTGTCCTCCGTCGAATTCGTCGGATGCCCACGCTTGGTTCAAGTTAGTTTGTTCAGGAATAACAGACTTGTAGAAGACGGCTTAGCCAAAGAATGTGTTTTATTCAGTCACTAGCCACGGTCAGCTCGGCGCAGCACGAGCATGCGCTAGGCACGTCTGCTCACGGCTTGGTCTCCTTGCTTCATCTTCTCAAAACATTACAGAGATGTACATACATTTATATTGTAGAATTAACATATGTGTGAAGGGGAGTGAATGGGTGTGTCTGGAGGTCAGGGGGTAAGGGGGTAAGCCTAGTTTGACCAAGGGCCATAGTCAGGTATGGCCATATAGATGCTAATGCCTTGTGGCCTCGACCATCCTGTCGTGGCTGTAGACAAAAGCCAGCTAATGTTTCTAGCTCCAAGACACACAAAAGCCAGGAACCATGTCTGATGGCTCATCAACATAGACAAAAGGCCAGGGGCCACCTCGATGGCACTAGTCTGGTGTTATGCAAACTAATTTGCATTAGTTTGTTGAGATGTAATTAGATTATGTGAAGTTATGAAAATGCCTAAATCTAACAGTGTCATTAACCAAATGGAGGAATTAAGGCAAGAATAACCTTCATCGTCAAGCCAGCCAGATGATCGATACAGCTTCAGCAAATATTCTGAGCTCAACCTCGGGATCATGGACAGAGCCAGGCAGACCAGTGGGAATATTTAGAAGTGGACCTTGTGGTCATAGATTAGCTATAAATGCAACATGGTCACTGATTAATTTAGTCTGATATCGTAAAACACTTAGTTCAACACACACACAAGGAAACGTGTCCTGTAACTGTAGTAGACCAAACTACTACCTACTCTTTAACTAAACACAGTATGCAGGCTATATTCGATAAAAGACAACATTTACAAAGTTACTGACAGTTTCTTCCAGATCTGCTTTGTGGCTGAACTGTCACTTTGGTCTCCTCAGTAATTTTATACAGAGGTAAAGTTGGTTTTATTTCCAATTTTTGATATACGGTACATTGAAAACATTTATTTCACCCTTGCACTGATTGATGTATTTATGTCTAACCAATTCTTACAAGCACTGGTCATATGTCACAAGGCTTTTAAATCATTTTTAACTATATTATAATATTATAATGAACTTTTGTTACTTTTTTGACAATTCAAACAATACAAATCCTCACCTTTTGAGCTTGTGAGGTCAGAGTAACTTAGATACATACAGACTAATATTTCTGATATGTCACAATGCTTCTTTTTGCAAAACATCTTTGACATGATTTCATATGGACTTTTTACATTTACATTTACATTTAGTCATTTAGCAGACGCTTTTGTCCAAAGCGACGTACAATGGAGAGAACAGTCAAGCTAAGAGCAATAAAGAACATGGTGTAACAATAAATACTACTTTACATAAGAATTAGAAAAACGACCTAGAAAGGAAAAAGAAGTGCAGGAATGTAACTGCTGAAGTGCAAGTTAAGCGCTAGTCAAGGTGTCAGTTAGGAAGGGAGGTGCTCTCTGAAGAGTTGGGTCTTTAAACAAATAATCAAATTAAACTATTTGGCCACTATTTGGACATCACAATTTGATGGGTCAAAGGTCGGGGACTGGCATCTAAATTAGAAAAAGGTGATAGTTCAACATTTAAAAAAAAAAAAAAAAAGGTTCAACAGTTATACTTCTAAGTGGAATACTGGTTTAGAAGCATCAAGGGAGTACGTTTTATCTGAAGATGCATTTGATATCGGAAAAGTTATCAACCAAGGCCTTCTTTACAGCATCAATTGTGCTGAGTTTGCTGAAATATGTCATGGATTACCCTAGACGATTGCCCTGTGTATTGATTGCACTGAGTGTCAAAAAATGCCACAAGATGTCAGAAGTGCAACCTGACCAAGAGCAGCAGTGTCAATTCCTTTGGTGTGACCTACGCTATTCAAGCAATGACCAGCTGGTTGACATCTTATGCAGGGGCTGATATTTCTGCATCATTTGCCCTATCCAATAAATGCTTTCTGTCAATAGGCAGCACTGTAGAGGGGCTGTTGTAAAATGTCATGAAATGGCACATGCTTGACTCACATTTAGGCCTAGTTCGGATAGTCTTTTTTGCTCAGGAAGGATCCAGCTGAGTGAAATAATCCAGAGGTGACTAAGTGGCAGCCATGCTAAGAGCGGGTTGAATTCTCTAAAGGTTTAGGTAAGCTGCTTCAATTCTTCCTTTAATATATCCTTTAGCATAGGGTACACTGGAGCATCCTTTGCGAAAGAAAAGGAGAAAACCGCTCCACAATTCCTTGCGCCAGCAACAACCCAAGATTCTCTGAGCACCGCTGTTGGCTTTTCCTGAATAAACTCCTTATGAATTCTCCCTCACATATTTCCTTCCATTGAGGTCAAGGAAAAGTGTTTGATAGAATGATAGGTCAGCAAATATGATAGGATGGACTATATGACCGCAGCCCTAAAGTTGACTCACAGCAACATAGCTTTCCCAAAAACTTTACAGGACCTTTCACTTTCACAATATTGGTTAGCTAGTCATGCTTGCTTGAGATAAGCAAACGTTAGATAATGTTTGCTACTTACCAAACATTAGTTCTGTTTTCCTTTGAGATCCTCCGAAAGATTTTGTCAGATGTTGACTTTGCAGTTTTATGAAGTTCTTAACAGAGGGATGATATACAGTGGCTTGAAAAAGTATTCAACCCCTCTGAAAGTCACCCCCAATTTCTGTTTAACAAAAGATACTTGCACATGTTTTTCCAATCAGTATTGTCATTGTGAACACTGATATAATTACTTCTTTTTCTACTAAAATGAAAAATAAATAAATACTTTTCAATAATTGTGTGAGGGACCGAAGCGGCCACCCCACGTTTTGGGATGTGTGCGACTGGACTTGGTGGTGAAGATGGGGAAAAGAAAGTGCGGGAGATGGTGACTTCATGTACAAATATATCTTATTTATTTACATGGGACTCTGTACATCAACCCCAAAGAAGTGCAATCAAAAGGAACAAACATAAATCAAAGACATACAAAGCAATGAAGGTACTTACAAACACTAGGTAACTAGGCACAATCTCTGGCACATTCTAGGCACAGGCTAAGCAGGGAAACAAGGCAACAAAACTAGGCACCCACATTCTAGGCACACAAAACTAGGCACAGTGTTCACGCATCTAAACACTGTATACCCAGTTCTGACTTATCCTCACATCAGGTAAGTTTAAATTCACATGCCTCTCTCTTCACGTGCTGCTCTCCTGCTAAGAAGAAGGAACCCTTTCAATAGGCTGCCCATGGGGCTAAATTGGTCCAATTATTCCCAATTGGATCCATCCATTGGCGTGGGGGAGCCCGGACCGTAACATCTTAGTGAGGGAGACCTAGTCTCTGGCAGGGCAACATGCATGAAACACCCTTTTTGTGCCATGGTGGAAAGGGGGGATTTCACCTTTTTACAGCTTGCATAAGTATTCAACTTCTATAAGTAAATACTTGGTAGAGAACGCCTTTGCTGCAATAGCAGCCTTAAGACTTCGGGAGCAAGACTGTACCAGCTTTGCACATCGTTCTGCAATGTTTTCCCTTGGTAGAATTTATGTAGAAAATCTAGGTTGATGGAATGGCGGTCCTGGCAGTTGTGAATGAATTAGCTTGTGTGGGTATGAATATTTTGAATGAAACTATTTAATGGTATTGATTGGCTAGCGCCTGCTAGCTTACCATGATGCCTAATGTATGGAGGTATTATATACAGCTGGTGAGAGACAGATTACCAGTCTCATTCATTTAAATGACCAATGCTAGCTTCTTCAGCCAGGAAGTATTAAAATTACCCCTGACTGCGTTTTTCATGGCGTTTTAAGTTTTGGCACAAACATATGAAGAACCAGTCACCTGAGCTGCAGACACACATGATGACCAATGTAAACAGAAACCTATGCAGATTGGCAATACTCCTGCATGATTAAAAGCAGCCTGTGGGAAATGGGTTGTTTAAACTGATTGGCTAATGTTATTGATTATCCTCGACTATCTTAATTTATGTGTCAGGATCAACATAAATTTGAGAATATCAGATTGTTCATTGGTAAATATTTAGGACGTATAGGACAGTCTAATTTTGTGTGTGATTGTTCTGTGTATTCTGAACTGCATCTTCATCATATTCTAAAGTGTACATATGGAAATCCTCATTCCAGGCACTGCCAATTCGATTTTCATTACTCCTGTAAATCCCTGTAGTTATGTGGAATTGTGTACTAGAAAATGAATGTGAAAGTCACACAAACAAAAATAAAAAGAACTCCTGTTATTCTATGAAGAAAAAAGAGTAGAGCTGTGGATTGTTTTAGTGGTGAAGAGGCACTCTTGGGCCAGGGGGGTCTAAAGGTCACAGAATTATGCCTACAGTCCTCCATTTTAACTCCACATCAAAATTCTGTGGACTCACTTAGTGAGTCAGATCAAGGGGAGATGTTTCTGTAGCAAGGGGAAAAAATACAATCATGTTTAACTTTACTGTAGAAACTCAATCATATCCATTATAAACAGCACATGGGCATCTACCCATAAATAACAACTGTGGATCACATAGCAATAACATAATTTCTTCTCAGAATAAGCAACTCAGAAATTTTTACAACAGGGTTGTTTTGCAATATAGGCTTCATTCCTTACAACAAAAAGAACTTGTTAAAGCTCTTGACTGATGAAACTGATGTAGTTGTAGACCTGTGGCTCTGTAAATTACCACATAATCGCATTTCTGTGTGATGCAGCACTAAGCCCACTGGTGGTATGCCCAGTGTACAGCAAAGATCTAACAGGATAGATGAACCCCTGTGCAAGGGACTCCAGTGATGGGTGAAGCTATGGGTGTATGTGGGGTGTCTGGTGCATCACTTTGCAAATGTGCGTCAGTGATATTATGGGGTGTGTGAAGCATAACTGGGACTCCTCCAGAAGGGGAGGGCAGTGTGACAGAGGATCTAACTGTGTTTGAGTATGTGCTCACTGCTCTGACACTGTGTTTGAGTATGTGCTCACTGCTCTGACGCCCATACCAATGAGCTCTGCCAAGGCTTTACGCTAGTGCTGGCCGTAAGAGGTCCCCACATAGCAGGTGGACAGGATCACAGCTCGCACTTGATCTGGTAGGTTCGTTGCAGCTATAATATTTACACCCCAATCATACACAGACCAGTTAACGCATGTACAAACAATCATGCACACCCACCCACAAGTAATTTATCAAAGTACAATATCCACCCAACTCATATTTGCCTGATCTCTCAGACAATCTGTCTGTTAGTCTGCCAGTCCATTTGTCTGTGTATCTTAAAACATTTGTTTGCTTATTGGATGTTCAATTTGTGAACACAAGATGAGTAGGGTGTTGTGTGCGTTATTGTGTGTGTGTGTGTGTGTGCGTGTGTGTGTTACTCTCTTCAAGCCTCCTCTTTTTATCTTTTTACTCATCCATGTCTCTCTCCAGATCTCACACACATGCAGAGCCCCCAATCATCATGGTCATTATGGCTTTTTCTAAACATCCTCATCATCATTATGATCATCACACATTTACCACCCTAAGGACACATTCTTTTGCTCTGAGACCATAATCTACATGATTGTGCAAATGGGTGCCCACGCACACGCTGTCCTTATTTCACAGTACTTTTTGCATCTGCAGGTGTGTAGGGTTTTCTTCTGTTAACAGGTGTGGGGGACACTCCTTATCATCTGTATTTTGTTATTACAAATATATGGCTCCTGGCCATATATGCCCTTTTGCTTTTCTTCCCGTTCAACTCTGGTGGTTGAACCTAATCGAAAGGTGCAATGTTTACCTTTGTTACAAATATGTGGGCTTTGAAATTAAACAAGAATTGTAAGATTCACATTCCTTTTCTAGTACACAATTCCACATAACTACAGGGGTTTACAGGAGTAAATGAAAATCGAATTGGCAGTGCCTGGAATGAGGATTTTACATTTGTACACTTTAGAATATGATGAAGATGCAGTTCAGAATACACAGAACAATCAGCCTCAATTCCCACAGGCTGCTTTCAATCATCAGTGAGAGCAGATACAAGTCCTCAACACACACACACACACACACACACACACACACACACACACACACACACACACACACACACACACACACACACACAGCCTGTGTGGCCAGTCTGCATAGGATCCATATGATAACCATTTGTGTTGAACATCATCATATATACTGACATCAATCAGTTTTGGTTTTCATATTCCCATCCTTTGCAGGAGAGCTTCTGAAGATGGTGTTTCAGGATTCACTTGATAATCAGCTTGAGCTCTCGTTTGTTCGTCTTTGTAGTGTTATATACCGGGGTAACTGGGGTGTTCTACTAGTGATTTTCCTTTGTACTGTGGCTGTTCAGAGAAAGAGCCTCATTGGCTGGTTAAGGGCATGAGGAGGGAGAGATTTTTTATAGAGAGAAGATCAGGGGATCTGAGCAAAAACGTGACTAAGGGTCACAGTTGGAGTACAGTTGCCAAGGTACCAAACCATAAACTGGTAAATTTACTATTTTTCACATTCATGGTCTGTGTGCTTATACCCCTCTACACATCCACCCTTTCACCCTAATAAGTGTATAAAATCAGAATTGACCTAATGAATACATTATTGCTACAAATCTGTTACTGCCTGTATGAACTTTCATTGTGCTATGTTTTAAAGGCTTGACAGAAATACATTTATTCGGTGCCAGAAAGTCTCCAGCACTTTCGGGCTGGGGAAAATTAACCTAATACAAACGGCATTTATAAAAGCTTGAAAGCATAGATAGACACAGCAGGACACATGAATATGTACGAGCTCACAGAGATTATCAAACTGAATATGAAACTAATTTGTAGTGCTGACAACACAGCCACTGATGGTTGCATCTGTTCAGCATTTGCTGACAGATTGTTTTCAAACGTGTGATATGGAAAAAAAATTAAACTGTCACCACTTATCATCCACACAATTGCGAACTACATCTTCACTGTGAGTATGCTGTGTGTGAGCTCTCTAACTTAGATCCACTTTTTCACAACTTGTTACCTGTCACAGCCGGCCTTGGCCAAACGCAGAACTCCCACACAACAGATGTGGAAAAGTAATTGCTATGAAATGAAAGGCAGTGTACAAGCCGATAGGCAGAACTCAAGATCAAAAACAGTCCAAAGTTTGTTACACCGAAAATCCATCAGAGAAGAGGAACGAGGGAGTAGACAAAATCCAAAATAAAGACAGGCCAATGGTCAGATACCAGAAAACAGAACAACAGGGGCTGCGACAATCTCACAGGTCAGGCAGGTAGAGATCAAAATTCAAGCACCAGCTCTATGGAAAAGCATAGAGTGGGAAAGACAGAAACAGCATGACAGGGTACAGGGATAAACATGGACTAGGATGTGGAGGTACTGGGCAGGTTTGTAACCGGATCAGTGCTATTTGACAGCATTTCTGCATTCTGTCAATGAGGATGGTTTATTCGAAAATGTAATTTACTGGAATTATCTTAATATAATGAAAAGGTTGTTTTTCTTTCTAATTTTTTTCATTTGCTTCAGTGCTTGCTTGAACAGTTCTCACACAATTTATTCACACTTCGATCTTTTACTCCCTCTTCCAACAACGATGGATGAAAAGACTCCTCTACATAATGAGATAATTTTATCATTGCTAATATTACATGTTTTAAAAATACTTTTTGGGGGTTTACAGGAAAACCCAACATGAGAATCTTACTTAAAATTAAACAAAATAATCAGCAAGCATTTAGAATTAAAATAAATGGAATATGACAGGTTGCCATTTTGTAACCATTGATCTGTACCCTCCTACACATAGTACTGACAGCCAAACACTGGCTCCACTGGTTAACATGCAAAAGAGAATAATCAACAAGTTACGATATTCAGTTGAACAATAAATCCAAACAAACAATCTTGTCCTATCGTGTATTACAATATATTTTAATGACTATTATGAAATACATAGCTGTAGTGGAATATCCTCTATGCTTTGATAGAGAAGCACTCTATATATTAACCTTAGGTTAGACATCCTAGATGGACTGTTGCTCAATGGAATTCGAATGAATTGTTTCCATGGAGGTAGATGAAACTAAATGGATATGCACTTACATCACCTAAAATGGCACAACAATTTTTCTACCTCCATTCAGTACAATTATAGAATTAAGCAAAAATGGCAAGACTGACCTTTTGCATTTGGTTATAGGAATGCAGGTGGACTGTGCCATTTGAAATAACCCTTAATCAATAATGAATGCTGGCTCGTATTAAATCTAAGTGGTTTAACCTTAGAGTCTTACTTTGTCATCACAGAAGCACACTGAGCATAACCTTCTAAGTAGGGCTGGAAAGATGATTATTCTGCCTGTAGTCTATATCACTATCACTCTTTCATTCACTCCCTCTGCTCTTTTTCCTGTGCTCTGCTTGACTGTGTCAATCAAGGGACCCCTCAAAAGGTCTGAGTCTGTGGCCTGCTCTTCAATATTTTTTACATTTATTTCTTAGTTTCTTGGTGGTTTAACCCAATCGTCTGGGTGCTAGACCTGTAATGGAATGGTTGCACGTTGGTCTCATGCGGAAATGAAAGGAAAATCAGGTTTGAGTCCAAAGGGATGAAAGTGTGATGATCCATAAAGATTGTTGTTGCTGCTGAAGCCTTGAGAAAGCTCAAGTGTCTTCCCTTATCATCAGTCTTCCTACTCCATATCTCCCCTACTCCAGAGCATCATTGAAAATGACGTCAGTTGGGTCCTCAACAGACCTACTCTGGTCAGATAAGGAAATAGCACACCATACTTTTATTTTTAATATGTTGAGAAACACTTTTTTCTCATTGGCTGGCAGGAGTCCATTCATTCTCTATAACAGGACACCTATGAAGTTGATCTGGTGAAAAAATTTAATCCTTATTCTATATCGATGGTTACTATAACCAACAACCATATTAAATAACGGTTGACTGAAAATCTGCCCATCGACAGAGACTACTGCAGTGAGTGTGTAGCCAGGCAAGCTAATAAATTAACAATGGTCTTGTTGTTAAACATAATTTGGAGAACTAGCAAGCTGGCAAGCTAGCAAACATATAGAATCTTTAAGAATAATTTATGACAGAGAAAATGAAAATATTGGTTGAAATCAACACAAATCTTTTTGGAAAATTGTATTGTATTTATAGTTAAGTATTAATAGCCTACTCAACGCTGAACATGAAATCATATCACATCAATTGTGAAGTCATGCAATTGTGAGCAACAACAAAAATGACAGAAACAAAAATGTATACTAAATGTCCGTATCCAACATTTTCCATCTTCTGTGGAGGGTTCCGTATTCACAAGCTTTCAAAAGGGTAGGAATAGCCATGTGAACAGTCCAAAATCGCACACTTCACGGACCATCACATCCCGTGTGTTTCTACCTGAAAGTAAGCACCTGTTGCAAATTATGTGTGATGTTCAGGTGTTGAATGTGAGGACATGCAGGGAAAGACAGGGAGAGAGAAGGGAAGCGGAATGCAATCTTGACCATCAAGGTTAATTTATTAACTTACTTAAAGAATAGGATACACTCCTTTGGTCACCCCAAAGACATCCATCTGAATCACATATCTCAAGAGTGTCATTCTATATCTCTAATTAGGAGTTTACAGCCATGTCAACTTGACTTTGAAGAGAGGCTTTATGACATTGCTTGAATATTAATTGATCCATGACATGGTATTTATAGAATTTCACATAATAACAAAGGAAAAGTGTAGTGAGTGAATGTTCCATATATATCACTCTGATTATGAAGCAACCCTTAATGAATATTAAGGGGTCTTTAAATTTAGAAACTGATTTCTTATTTTATTTTCTGCTTCTTCAGCTGGCAAATAAGTTGCAGGCAATCCATTTAATCATCACTGAATGTATGCCGAAATCAATTTCATTCTGCCTTTAAATGGGGTTCTTATTCATAGATAGTACGAAACAGTATCTTCCACATTTTCTTTTTTTTCAGAATGATTAATATATACCTCATATGGTGTACAGCAATCTCTTGTGCTGGATCAAGAGGTCATCACCCTGTGCGATGTTGAGATAGAACTTTGATTGCTACTCCCCCAACACTGCACTTATGAGACCTTTCCTTCTTGAGGGATTTTCCCCTCAGGATAGTTTCCATGCTCCATCTCAGGGATGTGGAGCTCATTTTGAACTCTGCACACCAGGGGAAAGGCCACATAAGGCCCAGATTGACACTACCTTAAAACTCACACACAAAGGAAAATGTGGAGAGAGCGAATCTAGACCTATATGCCATCTGATGATGACCCTGTGCCCTCAACCTCTTCCTTGCACCCTCTCACCCTTCCTTAATCTGTTCTCTGTGGGAATCCACAAAGTAGTCCACCCGCAGACCTGCCTGCACTTCAGGAGCCGGCTACTCAACCCAACTTACAAGAGTTTCCCCGCACTACCAAGAACGGCTGTCCACGGGAACTCCCCAGCCTTGTAATAAGCTTGATTAGCCCATAGATAAAGTTTGCTTTGATGCATCTAGGCTACCTCAGACTTTTTCTATAAAAAAAGAAAAGTGCAGCCTCGTGATAGGCCTTTATCTCTCTCTCTTCTCTCTCCCTAATAGTGGACACATTGTACACGTTGTAGCATCGGCATCAGGTCAGATGGACAAGAAGGATTAGCGTTAAGACTGTTGTATATGTGAAAAGAAATTTCTATTTTAAAGTCTGCAAGGTTCACAAGAGCATACTAGTACGTACAAAGTAGAGGGTAAAAATGGAAGGCACATATTATTATAGCAAAGTAATACAATTCAAAAAATAATATAATGTGCAACAGAAATTTCAAAATATAGTTATATAGTTTAATGCAGTCTGATTTCTGAATGGACAGTGATGGCGTCAATCATTCTTTTGTGGAATTCAGTAATGTTTTACATGATTTGCACACATCTGTCATCATAGTCTTTTCTTACCCTCCATACATGTAATTATAGCATTTGCAGTCCTGTCTTTCAATGGGAAAGTGTAATCATCTTTTTTGTAAGGGATAGGTCTACTATAAGGTCATCTTCAATTTACGTTCTGCACGTTGGCTCACCTTTTGAATTATCAAAGAAAAACCTTCTCAAGGTGATTTTCTGATTAGTTATTCAGTGTTCGCAAGGGTGCAAATAATATTAGCGAGATAGTCAATAGCTCCTTCTGTAACCTCAAGCAAAATTCTATCTCCATAGTTAAATCAGTACTATTCAGATGAGTAGCAGTGTTTTTGCTCAGCATATTCATTATGATGTCTTGTTTGCTGCAGAGCAAGGTCCTAATATGTGGTGCAATTAAACTGATCACAACCAACATTGTTGCCCACTCTGTTAATTCACTAATTATTAGCCTGTCAAACCCTCAGTTGATTTCATACAGGCAGTTATGTTGCAATCAAAAGCCAAGCAGATTGCCAGTTAGCAGCAGGACACAACAAACGATTCATACAATAGAATATCTCAGATATGCATGTTTTGCTTTAGGAAACACTTTCACCCCCATAGAGCTTCCAATGTTGTGCAAGCCATCTCACCCTGACAATTTTCTTTTTTCTGTGTGAAATTTATGTCCTCACAGCCACTAAGGAACACAATTACCGTGACCTGCCACTGCGCACTAATTAACATTTCAAGTTTGGTGTGATTAATTGACCAGTGAAAGGAATTGATCCGAGGCTTAAAATCAAATGGACAGTGAGTCACAGGCAAAAGTTAGACCTGATGACATCTGCTGCCATCAAGTTCATCAAACGGGATAATGAGTGCTACAAGAGTCTTGTCCAAAATTGCCCAGTGCCGTACCAGTCATTATCCCACTGATGCGTTTGGCATTTTGACAGAGGTTCATGGCCAACCCATTCGCCTTATTCCAAGGTGATGACAAATGCCCACTGGGTGAAGTGAGCTCTTGGTTAAAGTCATGAAGGTTCATTCCATTCATTATGTCTTCATATTTGTGCTGCAGTATTTTCAAAAGGCTTACAGTCAGTGGTTTCACGTGTGTTGCTACTATATCAATAGAACCCAATATGAATACTACAAAAAACTATTTCTATGAATGTAACACATGCCAATCCCCTCACATGCTCTCTTTCTCTCTCACACACACACACACACACACACACATCATTGCACCCACCACACACATGCCAGGGTTATTATAGTTAATGAGGTTGTTAACTGAAATAAAAGACAGTTTTCAAATAATTCAATGGAACATGAACTAAAATGAAATAGAATTGCAGGTAAAAGAAAATGAATTTCCCCTTGATTTGCACTTTTTGGTTGCTATAGCACTTTGTCCTGTTCTGTTTCACTAACTAAAACTAAAGTAAAATCAAAAACCAACCTCAAAGACTAAACAAAAACTAGAGAAAATTTCAAAACTACAATAATTATGACACACAAACAGAATAACAATTTCATAAACTAAGCACATTCATCTATTTATCTTGAGTTTTTGTGACTCTTGACTGCCACATCCTGATCTCCAGACTCTCGCAGATACACAGTGACATGTCACTTCAGTTGAAAGACTCCTTCTCATGGTTGCCAGGGCACCAGCCAAGTATAATATGCAAGGAAGTGGAAGAGTGTCAGCATGTAGATTGGTGATTTATACAAAGAAGGCTACTATGCGATTAATCGGAACACACAATCTTACAGAAAGTGCAGAAATTCTCAATATTATCAGAGCATTATACTATCACCACAAGTGAAACAGCCCTCACTGTGCATGCCGCAGATACAGTATGTATCTTGGCAATTTTAAACACAAGTCCATAAAGTGATGTTGCCATAGAATTGCCACCTTACCAATAGATAACCACTGAGGACAATGTACTAATCACAGATGCGGGGGGGGGGGGGGGGGGCTTTATCATCTTCAGCTTTAGGGAACAGTGTGTTGGATTTAGGGTGATCTAGCAGAAATGGAATGTAATATTCAGAATTATGTTTTCAGTAGTGCATAATCACCTGTAATTTGGAATCGTTGTGTTTTCCTTAGCTTCGAATGAGCCCTTTCTATCCACATAGGGAGCAGGTCCTCTTCCATGGAGCCATGGTGCACCACCATGTTTCTACAGTAGCCCACAACAGACAACCATAACACTGGCTCTATAGAGGGCCTATCGCGTTTTTATGGCATCTGACAGCCACCGTGGGTTATCCTATACATTTGGAAAAGGAGGGGTGACGGAAGGGTATTCAGTTGGTTGCAATCTGCAACACCTCCACTAGATGACAATAAATCCTACACAATGCACCTTTAAAAATTTCAAATAAACTAATACAAATGTTTAAATATCACAAACATAAACACTGCACTTAAAATCATCAACTCCATTATTTGTCCTCTGATTTCTGGCAGCAGTAATACATTGACCAAAAGGGTTTTGACTGATTCAATTAATTTAATCCTGGTGCTAAAATGACTATCTAAATGGAATTTGAGGGATACCAAAACAATGGTAAGTATAACAAATGGTACAAGAGGCTTGACAAAGTAACAGACATGGTCCCACCAATAGCCAATCAACCTAAAGTGATTTGTTGCAATCATCGTAATTGGGACATTTGTTATTGTGTGAGATGCTGGAGACTCTTGTGCTATCAAGTCCATTGTGATTGGCGCGCAGGTCTATAATCTGACAGGACTGGGCTGTTGCGTAGGGACAGCGGAGGTGATGAGAAGAGGGATGAAGTGATGGATGACACAGGCAGGTTGAGGGCTGCCGCCAAGGACACTGCACCTCTCTGCTCTCTGCAGAGCCTCATCTCTTGAACAATAACACCAGAGAGACGGTACAGTGAGAAAAATAAGAAAGCATCAGGAATTGCTCCTGGAATATCAGTATTCAACATAAGCTAAATATAAAATACAGGTTCACTTCAGCACCAAACACTAAATGGACTGTATGTTTAAGAAATATGAAAATACTAAAATAAGTACGTTTATGTGTGCTGATGGTACACTCAAAGTATGCGATGGATGCGATGAATGCGGTGAATGCTGTGAATGCAATGGATGCGGTGAATGCGATGGATGCGGTGAATGCGATGGATGCGATGAAAAGGGATGGGAATCGATTACGATTCCATTTTCGATTCTGCCTATCGATCCGATTCCTTATTGATTCTCTTATCAATTCTCATTGGGCAAGGGGGGGGGGGGGGGGTAAAGAGTACAAACGGGTTTATTAACATTCATTTTTTTAATATAATATCCTCTTAATAGATGATGCACAGCATATACAGTATGTATGTATACATTTACATATTTTAGATAATCAAAAACAAACCTAAGAATAGTTCAACAAACTCTCAAAGTGGGATCCAGGGCCCATAGCCTAGGGATCCTTTTTCTTGATGGGGTGCCAGGGGGTCCCCAGAAAGAAAAGAATAATTTGTTTTGACTATAATTCCAACCATAAGTACATGAACATGCCAATTACAGTGCTGTTTTTTGCGATGGATACGATGAATTTTGATTACAGTGATAAAAGTGATTCACTACAGGTCTGATATAGGATAACAAAATTGGAAAACTTAAATGTTTCTTTGAAACTGCTATATCTTGTTCATAAATTGCAGACAAACGTCCTCGTAGGTGGGTAAAAGTCATTGTAGGTAAAAAAACACATTAGGGTTAAAGTAGGGCTTTATTGATCCCTCAGTAGGGAAATTAGGTTGTCATGCTAACAGTGATACACAAATATAGAACACATGCAAAACTAAATGCAAAAGTGAATGCATAACAGGTCTAGGTCCATAAGTCTGACACAGCAGTGCAGTCTTTCCAAGTGAATGAAACCCTAATGCAGTATGTGCAATAATGTATATTCCACTCCAGTGGATCTTAGTGTTCTCACAGGGTTATGGTTATGGTTATGGTAAGTGCCAACCTTACTTGACTCTGAAGCCCCCTGAGGCATTGAAAAGACTTCAGAGGCTAATGTAACATGCATGGCTTATATAGCCCATCCACACCATTAGTGACACGGAGAAAAAATCTAGTTGTTAGTGGACAAAACACCCAAACAGCTCTTCCTAAAAGACTTGCTGGTCTTACACCTGTTGTGTTAAACTTTCATCACTGGAATTTTACACTAATAGTGAGGGCACGCTGAGTCTGCAACATTTGTCCTGGGCAAAAAGATTCAGTAGCCTAATCAGACCAAATATTTCACTTCAAAAAGATTCAAAATTGTGTCATGTTGTGCCTTATGTAATCAAGTAATTGTTCCTCAAATATTTACTGAAAATGATTTGCATTGCAGTGGAAGGGGTCATGCCAGTCTTCAACAATATGGTGAAACAGGGTGTGATTGAGAATAACTACTTCTCAGTTTACCTGAGCAGGTTCAAATTCTTAGGTTCATCTCAATTCTCTCTAGAAACCTTATCAACAGGGACGTGCACAGGAGGGGGCTAAGGTTGCTTGGGCAACTGCCTGTTTGCCCTCCTCGACTGAAGTTGCCCCTCCGAAGGAAATATATATATTTTTAAAATAGTATTAGGGCTGCAGAACTTCATGTATGCCTAGATAAAATAATCGCGGAATAAGCGTCCAGGGGACGGGGGCGTGGCGGAAGCGGTTAGTGAGAGTTTAAAATTATATAGGCAAAATATGCCTCCAGGGGACGGGGGCGTGGCAGTGGCAGTGACAAAAATTAACGTGTTGCCCCTTTTTTCCAGGGCAGAGCAACTGCCCTTCAAAATTCCTGTGCACGTCCCTGCTTATCAACACTATTATAAAAATAGTCAAATCTGTTTTTCTACAGGAGCCCAAAGACTGGCAGTGAGATGGTCTTTGGTGGATATGACCCTGACCATTACAATGGTGATCTTAGATTGATTCCTTTGTTCTCTGAGACTTATCAAAATGGACAGGTGTGTTATCATATGTATGTTATAAGCCACATGATGTCATATTCTATATACCTATTCTATTATACTTCACAACACGAAAATAAAATGAAATTGTATCAAAGGATTCTAATCAAAGAATAATATGAATAATTATATGAAAAGCAGTGCAGAGAATGGATGGTCAGCAATAAATGACATGCTCCCAGTGTAATTTCATCAAAACAATAGTTTGAATATCTTATTAAATACAGGGAGTTTGTTTACTGATCTAACCCAATTAATTACTATTTCTACAGACTCAAAAGTGTGGGTGCAGTACTGGTTTTGAGAGTAGCTTCAGCAATGGAGTCGGTTCTGGCCTTTGGATTCTGAGAGATATCGTCATCAGAGAGTACTACACTGTCTTCAACATGCGTGATAATGCTGTGGGTTTTGCCTCTCTCAGGTAATTACCTTTTTTGGACAAACACAGTCTAACCGTCTCGGTCATGTTGCATAACTTAATGCATAGCTCAATTCTTCATTCAATGTAATATTGATGTTGACAGTCATGTGTGTCAAACATGTACAAACTGCTTGAGCAGAATAAAGTCCAGTTCCTGCATCAAAAGTCTTGGTGTCTGGTGTACATTCTCATCAAAAGCTTCATAGGTGTATCTAGAGGTAGTTCATGGCTAATGTTGGCCAAACTACAACCCAAAAGTGTCGAGAGAAAGCTTGGTGTTCCCCACAATTTCCCGTGTTGTAAACCACTCGTTCAAGGTGTGATATTTTGTTAAGTGGTAGTTAGTACCATAATACTGTGTTGTAAAAACTGAGCTATCAACCGGCCACTCTTGTTCACATCTTTTTCCTCAAGAAACATAACTTTCAATGTTCACTGCAGATTGCTGATGGCCAATTTTCTACTCCCGGCCAACACTTAGAGTAAATATTGAGCTGGTAAAATTTGGGCACAAAGCACCGGTTGGGCTAAAACTCTGTCAACCTTCAGAAAGGTTGTATCTGTAATTATATACAGTTTCAATATTTTGGGTGCATTAATTGGCATATATGCTAACTATCTTTGAAATATAAATCAATACATCAAGAGCATCTTTAAGCTACTTAAAAGCATTTTGTTGAAACAGGTTGATACAGGTCAGAACAAAATTAAGTGACATGTTATATGTCAAATGACTAAGCCTATACTAATGTTGGTGACACAATACAAGCAACAGAAAACAGAAGAAAACATTTTCTTTTTATTTCATCACTGTATCACAATGAAGACATGGAAAAGTAAGTTAACATTCAAAGCACAAGGAAACATTCAGAAGTTGATCTTTGATGTCCATGCCACTGTTACGACGCTGAGGAAAGGCAAATTGTCCAGAGCTGTTCGAAACAGAGATGTCTCCGTTCATAGTAAGGTGAACGATGGAACAACAATCTAATACATATTCCTACACACTTGCCCCATGTAAACTGTGAAAATAGGACCGGGCGTGTGTGGATGCGGATGTGTGTGTGAGACAACTTGGCGGAGCCTCAGAGTGGTCCTTCACCTGGTGGCTGGGTAGCGCACCCTGCCCGGTGGCTCTGTTTAGCTGGGCCATTCCAAGCGTTATATTCTTGGATTCCGGTTTGGATGTTGTTTTTGTAGGTGGTGGTGCTCCCGGAACGAAGCAAAATGGTGGACAGGTTTGCCTCACTCACAAACAGCAAACACAAATAAGGGACTTCAAAGCTGCCGGCTCCAGGTCATGTTGAGCCTCCTAACAGGACAGGTGCGGTTTCGCCCATTTAGCCACAGGTAGTGACATCACTGAAGCTCCGCCTGTCAATCAGTGCTTTCCCTACCATGTGACTTAAACTATCCTAACGCTACACACTCAATGTGGCAGTCCCTTGAGGGTATATAAATACAACACTGTATGCATTATGCAGAGTCATCCAAACAACTGCACTGTAGATTGTTAGACTTGTGATTTCAGCTGGCAGCAATGAAGTTTGATGAGGAAACCATGGCTAATATCTTGTCAAAGTTATGAAACACTGTCCTCACACACTACAAATACATTTGTTAGAAGGGAGCACTTTCAGTAACACATTGTAATGACAATAGGCACAAAATATTTTATCAAGCAATATTAACCACTTTAAAGCTAAGCATTTCACTGTCACACAGGCAAGAAAAATAGCAAGTCTAATCTAAAACACAATCTGAAATTGAGGGAATTAACTCTGAATTAACTGACTGAAAACAAAGCCTAATTTATTTAGACACGTTTTTTTTATCCCAAAACAAAACATTGTGCGTAAGTGCCACACAGTACCTTGTATTGGGTGCTCTAGGGAAATTCAGAACATTAGAAATGATTCAAATAAATCTGATGCAGAATGAAATATGAATTCACCCACATACTTTTCTGTAAATGGCACTGAAGTGATTCAAATTAGGTGAAGTCCCTGAAGTGATGAAGACAGAGACAAGGACTAGGAGATTGTCAGAGCATCTTCAGGTGTTGCCGTTGGAAAGAAACCAGGTGCATTATAAAACAACTCCTTGAAGACTTTCAAGCTTCAATTTTTATAATCAGTGTAGGGTTAACAATGTTCACTTGACACTGAGTCAAATCTAGCTAAGAACATATTTTAAGAGTGATTTACAGGACTCATTCATACAGTGGTCAGAATCATAAAAAACAACACACATTTTCCATGGAAATGACACAAAATATTAAAAAATATTCTACTCTTTGCGTAACACAACATAATCACGGTCATCATAGCAAACGGTTACACTCATTACCATAATTGTTATTTTCTAGCATTGCTTCTTCCAATCAGTGCAGGAATACTATCCTATCCTAGATACTAAGACTATCTTCGCCATGGGACGCTGCTGTAGTCTCTCTACCCGGTCTACCTGCAAAAACCCTCGACCAATTGCACCCACCGCCACCGCACTGCCGTACACTTACGCTACCTCATACCCTATGCTAGTATTTATATACAATATATATTATTGCCACCATCGACATGTTTCTCTGTTCCTACTCCCCTTACCCCTGTAATAGTAACCCTATCAGCACAGTGTATATCCACTAAACTGGTCTTGTCTGTATCATGTGTTTACCACTGGATGTCTGTATATATATTATGTACATCTACCAAATGCAGGCTATGTACAACACCTGTTGTTTCCCTTCCCCTTCTGCCACACAACCCTCCCCCCTTCCCCCCTTCCTATCTCCACCCGGCCGACCTCAAGTAGATGGGTTCCCCCTTATGTGCCGTGGTTCTGCTTAAGGTTCCTTCCTGACTAACAGGGAGTTTTTTCTTGCCCGTGTTGCCATTGTGCTTGCACTAAGGGGGTTTCAGGCTCTGGGCTCTGTAAAGCGCCTAGAGACAATTGTATTGTTATGGCGCTATATAAATAAAATTGAATTGAATTGAATTGAATTGAATACTCTCAATCACACAAGGCAAATAGAAGATAGCCCAGTCTGTTGCAGAAAAAGGGGTTTGTACAGATGGAACATGTGCTGACAAAACAGCATTGCTCCTCTTCAGTAAACTGCCTTGCTCTTCTCTCACCCAACTCCAGCTAAACATGAAACCTGACACAACTATACAACTACCTAAGATAGAAGCTTGCCTGAAAGATGTCAAATCATGGGTAGCTAACAATTTCCTACACCTTAACACTGATAAAACTGAGGTTATGATTGTAGACCCTGGACACTTTAGTTTAGAATGACACTGTCCAGCCATTTACTCACACTTGATGGCATCTTACTAACATCCACCAAAATCTTGATGTAACTATTGACCAAGACTTCATTCGACTCACACATTAAACAGTTCTCAAAGGAATAGTTTTTCATCTACACAATAATGCCAAAATCAGAAAAGTCCTATCCCTTCAAGATGCTAAAAAACGATTCCACGTAGGGCTGAACGATTTGGGAAAATAATCTAATTGCGATTATTTCCCCCAATATTGCGATTGCGATTTAATATGCGATTTTTTTTATTTTATCCTTTTTTTTTCCCCAACAAAACGTAATACTTGATTTAAATATGACCAACACAATATTAGATACATTTAGTGTAAAATATGCTTTCCCACATTTTACATTTTTCTTTAACTGCTCATTACAGAAACAAGAACAACAAATCGGTGGCTTTGCCACTGTGCATTTAAGTAATTTAAGTATAAACACAAGGCATGCACTTTTTAAACACTGTGTGCAAATTTTTCCATCTTTAAAACCATCTTTTTTCTTTTTTTTTAAACCACGTTGTAATCGCGGACGTTGCGGTTAGAAAATCGCGTTTTACCAAATCGCGATTTAATCGCAAATTCAATTAATCGTTCAGCCCTAATTCCACGCATGTATTACTTCGCGACTACACTACTGCAATGCACTCCTGTCTGGATATAGCAACAACTTACTAAAGAGCTTCCAACTAATCCAGAACGCTGCTCCTCGTACACTTACTACATGCCTCACCTGTACTTGCCTCTTTACTCTGACTCCCTGTCAAAAGTAGAATTGATGTCAATGTACTCCTTCTAACGTACAATGCTCTAAATGGCTTTGCTCCAAATTACTTCAAGGAATGAATTGTCCACTAATGCCCACCAAGACCTCTTTGTTCCCAGAGTGCAAGTCTTCTTAGAGTTTCAAGAGTATCAAAAAGCACAATAGGAGGCTCTCCTGAGCCCCTTCCCTTACCCTAACCTAGGTCTGTATCAAATTCCTACCCTTACCCGAATCCGGGTTTGTATTCCTGAGGGTGTTACCCTCACACCCCTTACCCTGGATAGCCTGTGGCATGCCATGGTGTAATGAGATTGATGTTTAGATAATTAGGTATAAGTTAGTGCATCGTCTATACACACATGTGAAATCTTTTGTTGTGTATGTATAATATTCTGTTTACTAACATGTTCTCTCCTATATAGTAGGACCTTTGCCAGCAAATGCTGATGACTGTGATTACATTATTCCTCATCACCATAACCTGTAATTACATATACACATATAAGGCAACCTAGCTCTGTCCACTCACTTTGTCTCTTACCCTACTGCTCTAGACCATCTCCACTGTGGGATGCTGCTGCAGTCTTTTCTACCTGATCCACTTACAGAAACCCTCTGCTTACAGCTACTTAATGCTATTCACAATTTCTCCTCTGTTTATTTACATCTTATATACATATTGTTTGCCAGCCTAGTTACCCTTAATACAATCAAATGCCATCATTGACATAGTTTTCTGCTTCACAGCTTTTGGTAGATCCTGGTCATAACATCTGTGTTCACAAAGAGTTGACCTATCAGGCAGTGTTAAATTCATTGCTGTAAGACCAGGAGCAAAACTATGTACTATGTAAAACTATGCAATCACTAGAATGACAAACTGAATTCGTCTTCAACTAACACCTTTTTTTTTTTTTACTTTTCAAGAACATCAAAGAAGTGACACCATTGTTGGATTGGAGGTTGTGTACTCCGTTAAATTCAGCCCTAAGGGTCTCGGTTGAATTGCTCTAGTGAGTGCCACAACTCCCAAGTATTCCTGGAATAGGTGCTAATGCAATACGTTTTGTGAATCACCAGGCTGATGTAGAGGGCATTGGGATGAGATTCACACCTCACTTAAATTATGCATACATTTAATAATAAACTGTCTACATATTTTTTTCTGTCATATGCCACAATATTGGCATGCGACACTGAAATAACAAGACTTGCGTAGAGCACTGGAAAAATACACCAAGCATATAATGTAATTACATCATGCCCACACACAGACACTCAATGCACATACACACAGCCAGAAACTGGCATGCACACACTCACGCACACACCCGAGGTGCACACAAAAAACAGCAACCCAAACACTCACCCAACATTGTTATGATCCATGCCCTTACCCAAGGCTATCCTTTGCTTCCTTTGTTTTTACAACAACTCTAGTTCAGTGTCACCTTTAAACAGGCATCTTGAAAACTTAACCCATTTTATGTCCCAAAGTGCTTTTTGGAGAAAATTATATACATTTTCACATTTGTGAAAGGCTGAATTGTTCTTCACCTTATCGCTCATTGTCCTTTCATACACTTACAGTACTTTTCTTCATGTGCTTGTTCTCAGTAGTTTGAACGAGGAGAACATGACATGAACATGACAAACAACAATACTGCACTGGTCAAGGTGTGTATATTTCATCTCCATGACACTTTGTCTTTGTGCTTCTTCACACTTCATCAGCCCTTAATGGTCCCAGGCCTGACTTATTCTGGCACTGTTTGGGCTCATCATCTCCACATTCTCAGTCTGAGGACCTTTTTTATTGTTCATGTCACTGGCTCTGGAGCTGTCCCCTGGCACTGTTTCCGACTCGCCAGTCTCAGCATATCTCCAGGGTTTCTTTCGTGGCTCCAGCTCGATGTGCACCGACTCCTGCAGGTCCTTGCCCGTGTGCACTCGGTTTCTCACTGCGAAGTTCAGGGCGTTGGTGTTAGTCGCCATGTTTCTCAGGCCGTAAGCTAAGTTGGCTTGGCCCCCCTCTCTGCTGTCTCTGGGCCTGAGCCCACTCTGCAGGTGGCAGCAGCAGGAGTAGGTCTGGCAGATGGCCTGGAAACCTCTTTTGAAGTTCTCGTTGTAGTAGCCATAAATAATGGGGTTGACACTGGAGTTGGAGAAGGCCAGCCAGTGAGCGAATGGGAAGAAGTAGCTCGTCAGCAGCTCCAGCTGGTCCTTGTTCAGGTCGCCGTAGTCGATCAGAAGCAGCAGAGTCCACAGCGGAAGCCATGACAGCATGAAGAGCAGAGCCACCATGCTAAGCATCTTGATGATTTTGATCTTCTTGTTGGACACCAGTGGCCTGGCCCCGTGTGGCTGCGTCTCGTGAGGCTCCCCGCTTGACACCACGGTGGTGGTGTACAGTTTCACCCCGATGCAGCTGTACATCAGGATGATCAGACTGAGCGGCACCAGGTAAATGTGAGCAAACAGCACCATGGTGTAGATTTTGTGCATTTTGGGATCGGGCCAGTTCTCAAAGCACCTGTACATGGGGTAAGTGTGGTTGTAGTCTTGATTGTGGACCATGTAGTGGTTCTCCATTCGCTCCACAGTCAGCATCACCGCAGATGGACTGATTATCACTATGGCCAGGACCCATATCATTCCTATGGTTGCCTTGGCAACAAGCAGAGTTAGTTTAGGCTGGAAAGGATACACAATACACCGGAACCTAAGGGAGGGATTGGAAAAGATTGAAAATAAATCAATGGGGATTTCCTCAGCATATATATCAAACTCTAGAGCCATGAACATGTGAGTAAATGCTGTTTACATATGTATGCTGTGTCCTGAGAAGTAAAAGTACTTGGGGAATACAAATAGCAGGCAGGTGTTTCAGAATAGCCGTTGATCCAAATCAGCATTCCAGCATGTTCAGGGTTGAATTTAGAACGCTTATAACTTGGCCTACAGAAGCTTTAAAACACCTGGAAGAAGACTCTTCTTTGTTTGTCTTTGTGTCTTGGCTAATTAGCACAGCTAAGCAATTGATCTAAGACAGCAAGCTCAGCAGCAAACCTTTGCATCCCCATCTCAGACCTAAAACTCTGGGGCTCATTCAGAGAGTTGAGGTCCTCCCTACATTTCCGTCAACCATCTACACAACTACATTACACAATTTTTGAATCAGGAGATAGAGGCAATGAGCTAAAGGGGCTTGCTCACTACAAATGTGAAGCAGACTGCACAGTTATAACGCACATAATGTCCTCCTCTACTGAATTACCCTGTTTCCAGCTGGAGGGGATGATGTAGTATGATAATAATAATAATAATAATAATAATAATAATAAAGGCCAGGTTTGGTATTCCTATGCCTTGGCTCACAAAATATGAACTGATCTTGCCTTTGTTCAAGATTCTAATATGTCTCTGTTAACCTTCCCAGTTCCCATGTGTGCACACACCTTCACCCATGTAATCTTTACACAATTCCATCTCCACAAACCTGTCGACAGCGATGGCCACGAGGGTGAACACAGACGCTGACACAGACATCCCCTGCACCAGGCCACTTATCTTGCACACCATGTTGGAAAACGGCCAGCCTAGAGTAGAGGTAATGTAAATATCACTGATAAGAGATGGTATTTCCTTTTTTCATTGGAACAAAGCCTGTCTCATAGAAAGATGGACTGAAATGGTACAATAGATCGATTGTTTGCGAGGGCCTATTGTTTTCTGTGCTTGTTTTAAAACATGTCATTGATCCCTGGGCCTCTGCTATTATAGCTGAAGATATGCTGTATACTATGTCTGTCTCAATCTTGTCTTACAAAACATAGGAAAATTGCTTTACGGAACTCTAAAAAGTCCACTGGGTGAAAAAAAAACAGTTGCTGTGCTTCCCTAAATCTTTATCCTTTCAGCTAAACAACTAAAATGACAATGAGTTTGTCATTCTCTGTTCATTATTAAATGTTTCTCTAGACCCAGTATTTTTTTCAACAATGAACAATGAACACTGCACACAGGACATTCATGTTATCTCTGTCTACCTTTATAGAGTCTAACTCTGTCCTTCTTGTGTAGTTTTTTTCCAAAAGTATGTGATTAACTCATTTAAAACACATGTAGATATGGTGTAGGTGGAAGTATGGGAAAAGGCAGTTATTGGCATGACCTCTCATAGTGACCCCTCATGGTGACCGCTCCATATTGTATGAGCAAACATTGGGAAGTTGTGTTTTATTCTTAGGTATAACTGTTTTTGCCTTTTTCCGTGCTATACAACTATTGTTTCATTTCAATTGTTTCATGCTTTAGCAAAGGCAAAGTCATGTTTAAGTTTATATGTTTTGGATCACATGTTTGAAGGTCGGTTTGTGTGAGCTACAGTTCCATGCCATTACAGTTCTCCTCACATCCAGGAAATGGCAGCTTATGTGAAAGTTCTACCAGGAAAAATTTGTCGTTTGTGTCCTTCATTCCTTACTTCTGACCAATTTCAAATCCTTCCCTTAAAACTCCTGCCCAACAGGCCTCTCTCCTGTTTTCACAATGCCATCAGTTGTTCTCAGTTGTTCATTGTCCTGATAACTCAGTTCACAGCTGTCGGCAGGGTTTCAGAGAATGGTGTTACCTCTCATGTGGAACCAAGGACAGGGCCTACATAAAACACACATATCTGTTTCTTTTATATTTTGTAACATCCTCTTTCAGATTGAACATTCAAATCAATCACATCTGCCTCCCGAGTCTTTATGGTAGAGTTGGGCTGAAAAAAGCAGCTGGATTTGGATTCTGGGATTTCTCTCGCATGGTTTTCTGATGAGTGCCAGACATCCCTTCATCTCCACAGTCTATCTTCATATTTTGCAAATTCAGGTGTCAAAGGGCCTGATTAAAGGTCTGCAAGTCCATTATCTGAGTAAGTGGGTTGATAGTGTTCCCCCTGGCAGAACCAAACATGGTTTGATTTCTCATATCTGAGCTGCACCTGCCCCTTCTAGCACTGAATGGCCAGGACGCTTTTACATCCATACCTCTGTACATAAACAAGCCTTAAATGAGCCCTTGCTGGGATCTCTCAGACTAGACACGAGTGTGGTTCGCTCAGGTACCATTCATGCATACAAATACTAATCTTCTGCAGAGATAAAATTCCTGGTATTGGCATTAACATAAATTATGCCCAAATGTACTGGGGGCCCTATCTACTTCTCACAAGCATCAGGTGGCTATTTCTGAGAGGTTGCAACAATGTGACAGGGACTCAGTTGTAATGTGCCTCCTGTCATCTTACACGTAACAGAAGGTGACTTTTTCAACATAAGCTTTTAAAAAATGTCCCTCATGAATGAAAACGGAGGTAACCTAAATGTGTCAATGTCAACGCAAAACTTAAGAGCCCTCTCTGCTCCCTGTCCTGGACCACATGGTTGTTTGAGGCTGATATATTGGAGAAAACAATGGATCAATCAAATCGATTGAAATGCACCCCGCTCCAATGACATGATTTACCAACACACACTACAAAAACCTCATGTAGAAATGACTCAGGAGCACAAATAACTATTTGGAGATGAGTGAGAGGAATAGAGAAATTGCCCAAATATTGTGAAATATCTACTGGTTCCATTTTATGGTCTCCATTTAGTGCAGTTTTTCAGTCAAATGCGGCAGTATCATCATTTACCATCATAAGCCTTTGCATCTAGTAAGTCATGACAGTGTACAACAAACCCTCCTTGTTTAATGTAAATCACTGAAAAGGCAGAAAATGTATAACACTATAGATCCCTTCTCCAAAGGAGACGCATTTCAGCACACAATTTCAATCATTCAATCACAGCGTTTGAAATAATATCTCTGCGTTGTGTGAATCTACAGCAAAGTTTGTTTTCAGAGATCAGTTTCAAGGTACACTTTTCCCATATAATCCTAGACTGACAAGACATCTATCCAAATAGAACTAAACTCTCATTCTCTTTCTGTAAGAGTGTCTGTTAGTGTAGTGTTACCTGTGATGAGGTTGTCCACAAGGGTGGTGGGTATGCAGAAGATTCCCACGAGCAGATCGCTGACAGCCAGGTTAAGGATGAAGAGGTTTGTGACGGTTCTCATGCGCCGGTTCTTTACCACGATTAAGCACACCAGGCCGTTTCCCACCATACACAGTAGAAAGATGAAGAGATAGACCAAGATCAAACTGGCCGCCACAGGAGGGGAATGCTGATAGTAAGGGTATGGGTGATCAGAGCTGTTGCCAGCGGAGATGTTGCTCATTGAGCCATTGGAATAGTTCCCAGTCCAGGAAAAATGTATATCAATAAGGGGCACAGCAGGGTCTAACCAGACATCCATCTCCAATGCTACTTCATCCATGTTGTCCCGAACTTTGAGAGCTTCTCAGGGTGAAATAGAGAGATGGCACTGCCTGTGCATGACGAAGAGAAAGATCCATCAGATTCCTCTGGCAAAAGACATAAGCACTATAGTAAAACAAGCTAGTGTTGCTGTTTATTTCAGTTATAATGTCATTAGCATTTGTATACATTTAACAATAGCACTGTGACCGATCTATCGGACCAACTAAACAATAATCAAACAACTAAACAAGTCATCAATCTGCCTATCAACCAGTTTAGAAAGATAGCAATTAAGATAGCAATTATTTGGACAGACATTTAATGCATGATATGCCTCTTCCTCAGTATAAGTTCTTTCCTTCCATATCTTTTAAAATAAGCAGTTTTCACAGAAACATTGGTGCGCATATATTTTTCTCAAAATCATGATTAGAATGACTTATTGTTGCTTTGATTGACCACACATAAATAAATATCCAAACCGTCTTATTAATTATTATTCTTATTAAGATTTTGCCCCAACGCAGCACTGGTGTTAAAATCAAATGATCAGATCTTTCTGGGATGTTCTTATTTGTCATCCCAGTGCCAGTTCAAGTTGACAACAATTCAGATTCACAATACACAGAAACCTCTGCACTGAAAGCTTCTTTGAAGAAAACTTTGCACTTGATTATACAGAATCGGGAACCATACCAAAATTGTACTGTTGCAACGACCGAACATCATTTTTTCCCCATATACCAGCTAACAACCATACTATTAAAGCTAACGACCATACTATTAAAGCTAAAAAAAAACATATTATTAAAGCTAACAACATGTGCAGAAAACATCACTGTGTTATTGATTTCCAGTTTCGAAGAAAGACATTCACATACTTTGATTGATTTGTATGTAAGCAGGGAAGAGGTGAGAGATTGATTGAAGTTGATTGTTGTCATTAATGTTAGTATCCCCTCTGCTGGGCCAAGGGACTCTGGCTGCCATGTGCTTCTTGTGTTTGTTTGTTATGCCATGTGCCTTCTTGTTTTGTCCTGAACTCCGCCCCCACCTGCCTTCTGCCACTTCCTGGATTTTCCCGTCACCTTCTACCACACCTGCTCGGTTTAATTAACCTGTTTATTAGCCTGATTGATTTCTCCTGCCCCTTGTTTGCGTTCGTCCAATGATCTGTTTTCCCCTCTGCTATTTAATTTCAGTCTGTCTTTTGTTCTTTGTCAGAATGTAACATTAAGTCGGGAGAGTCCTGTTTAACCCTGCGAATGTCTGGATTATTTCTCTGCCATGTTTCCATGGATACTCTGCCCGTGTGGGATACGTTTTTTACCTTTTGGATTTCTAAGTTTGGGATCTTCTGTGCTTTCTCTTTTTGGAATTCTAATTTAGCTTGGGTCTTTTGCGTGTTGACTTTTTTTTGGATTGTTAAATTTAACCCTTTGGAAAATAAATTCTAAATTCTTGTTTGCATCTGGTCTGCACTTGGGTCTTTTTCTGCAAGCCCTAACAATTAATGTAAATGTCAGGATATTTGACCCACAGAACCTGCTCTGTGGCCTGACTATAAAGCACACCATCTTTGCAAGAATGACCAACACAAGTATGGGCCTGGGTACTGTCTTATTTTTCAGCCCAGTCAACTGTTTTCTTGTTTATTACCTCCACAAAGGAGGTTCTATTCTCATAGTTTGAATGTTTGTCTGTAAGCAAGTATTTTGCAAAAACTACCAGGCCGATTTTCATCAAACTTGGTGCAGGGGTGGAGCATGGACCAAGGGAAAAAAACATCAAAGCTAGCAGCCGATGCAGATCAAGGGACAATTATTTTCACTTTCGTTAACTTTGGAAGACATTTGGCCTTGGTGGAGGTCTGCACTCTCCGAGTGCCCTTCCAGTTTCAGCTGTGATGAAGAAACATGGCAAAGCAGCTGCTGTGACTACCAAACATATGGTCACCATAATCTTTCAAATGGTAATCTTGTCATGGTAACAAAGGAAAGGTTCCCACTCTGGAATTGCTCAGACACCTGGGGCTCAGGAAACAAACTGAGGTATGAGCGACAGCCACCAATTGTAGTATGGGAATGGAAGTAGGCCATTGAGAATCATATCAGACAAAGGGTCAGAGAAGCTTAATTATCAAACATAACAACAAAATGTTGCCAGACCTGATTGCATTAGAAGCATAGGATATTTATGTTAACAGTCCATGAGGTATCTTAAACAGTATGGCTAGAGTTTGGGAGGTTTGTATTTCAGACCTACACAGCTGAATCCAGAGTATGTTCCATGTGCTTCACTGCTGCTCTTTATTGGAACCACAAGAGAAATGTCCTCTCTTCTTACAGCTACACTGATGTGAAGATGTTGAGAGAAGCTTTTAAATGAAAGCAATTTTCTGTACCAAGGAAGCTACAATTAGACTGTCAAGTTCAAGTTTCCGACATCCTCGTCCCAGAAGAAAATGAAAGTCACAGATCTCGCCAGAGCTCATTCATTTTTGATCAAGAGGAGGCGTTTGATTTTTAAATTTCCAGGTGCTGCCTCTGATCTCTGCCTTGCACTCAACCATGTCAGCATCTCAAGCATGAACAAAAAGAGTTTTCACTTTGAACTTAAATGCTGCAGTATCATCATTTACCATGAGCCTTTGCTCTTAGTAAGTCATGACAGTGAACAACAAATCCTCCTTTTTAATGGAAATTACTGAAAAGGCAGAAAACACTAGATCCGTTCTCCAAAGGAGACGCATCTCAGCACACAATTTCAATCATTCAGAATTTGAAATAATATCTCTGCGTCATGTGAATCTACAGCAAACACTTTTTTATAGGCCTATAGTTTCCTCTGCTCTTTCATAACCGTTTACTTCTCTATCTAAACAGCAATCCCTTCCTACCTTAAAATACTGTCATATTACCTGTGGGTTTCCCGTAGTTTTATTTCTAAGGAGCAAAAATACTAATACAAATGTGCATTTGTACTGCATCTCAATCTGTGCTAAATGACAAATAGCCTAAATAGATCTAGTTTTGTCTTGACCCTGATCCAGTGCTTGAAAACTTGCAAGCACATGCACAGTCCGTGCTGACTCAAAACTCTGCTGAAGATGACATTTGCGTCATACCGAGTCTGCAGGAGTATACCAGCCACCTTAGCAGTAACTATTTAATGGTTTTCTTTAGGAAGGCAACAAAAGTGACGGTTGGAGTTGCACATGTCTGTTCCATTTGGCGCTCCATACACATGAGACCTGAAATGCTAAAAGGTGCATTGGAATATTGATTTGATCTCCTGATGTTGAAATCTGAATGCAGATGATTTCTGACTTGACTTTAGGATCTTACAACCCTGGTTTCAAGCACTACACTAAGGAAACAATCAGTAGTGACTAGAGCACACTTGATCTTATGGACTTCTTTCGATGACAAAAGCTCATACAATAGCTTCAAAGAGGAAGTCTAGGATCATATCAAACCGTCCACAGTCCACAGTCCCTTTCAATCAGTCATCTAGCTACTAATAACATGACACAGCTTACCTGCTAAACCACAGTTTTGTGGAACACTGCTGAAAAACCATGAGTTTGAGTTTGAGCTAAGGACACATTTTTACAATTGTATTGTTTTGGAGCTTTATAAATAAAATTGAATTGAATTGAATTAAGTGCATTACATACATTACATTTAGTCATTTAGCAGACGCTTTTATCCAGAGCGACGTACAAAGGAGAGAACAATCAAACAAAGGACAGAACAATCAAGTATTGGAATACTTTTCCCTTCAGTTGATAGAGACATGGGTCATAGACTCAACAGAGGCCCCCTTTATGCAGTGGTGGAATGTAACGAAGTATTTTTACTTCGTTACTTTACTTAAGTAAATTTTTACGTATCTGTACTTTACTTAAGTAAAAATAATAGTGAATACTTTTTACTTTTACTCCATTACATTTTTTAGCTATTATCTATACTTTTACTCCGCTACATTTCTACAATATGTGCTGTTACTCGTTACATTTTATGAACATAGTTTCGCCAAAATGTTGCCTACACAAAACTATGGATTGCGTTACTGTTTTGGAAGTTTAAACCAATCAGGTGGCTCTATCAACTCCAATGATATCAGAGTGCGCGTTTGGCAGCAGCACTAGCGGTAGCTTTGCCTGTTATAGTTGAACATTCAGCCTGACTACTGCCTATTCAACATGGATCCAGAGTCGGCCTGAACTGAGCCCTCTGATATGAGCCACCCGTGGCCCTATTTAAAAGATATGTTCGAGTTCAAAGGCCCCAAGAATGACTCCTGGAGGTTTCAATGCGTTTCCTGTCTCCCTCAAAAAAAGGAGTTGCTAGCCTTCAATAATTCGCCCTCAAATTTAAAGTAGCATATCGAGGTAAGCAGAGTGATTGCTATGCTAAGTTAATGTCCCTGACTTTTGAATATTGATATATGTATTTAATTAGTTTACTGACATGATATTATAATGTTATCTAGCGAAATGCATGTTGACATACAGCAATAGCATCAAAAAAACATGATTGGACCTTCATTATATATTTAACGTAGTGGTAAGATAAAGCTGGTAGGTTAGCTATGTCAAGCTAGCGTGCCTTGTTCTGTCCAGTTTTACAATCACATTTGTTTTTCATGTTCCATGTTTCCCTTTTTTACACTTTTACAATTACAAATTACAAAGATTTAAAGATATCACATGGTGTCTTTATTGGTTTGGCTTAATGGTATTAACTTTGCAAATAATCCCTGGTAGATAACTTGTCATCCGCAGAATTGTAAGATATAGTGTGAACAGTATTACAGATGGTAGGCACAATAAGTACACCAACCTTTCCAATTAACAAATGTTGTTGCTTATAATTATTACTAGTAGTGACATCTGTAGAGGCATTTATTACCAGTAGCTATTTCTTTATCAAAATGGCACAGCCTAGACATTGTGAGACAACCCATTGCGTGAGTACTTTTACTTTTAATACTTAAAGTAGATTTAAAAGTAAGTACTTTTTACTTTTACTTAAGTAGGATTGTTGATGTAGTACTTTTACTTTTACTTTTACTTTTATCTTCCTGGGTACTTGTACTTTTACTTAAGTACTAAACTTCAGTACTTCCTCCACCACTGCCTTTATGCCATTTCCTGTGAGCAGATAGCACTGGATCATACTGTTCATATTCACATTTGACCACATTCATCAAAATTACACTTGCAAATGTGTTTTCTTTGTTTGAACCAATGAATTACATGGGTAGAAAGAGTTTTTGTGTTGCCGTGCACAAGAAAATGACAGCCTTCATCAGTGAATCTTCTAACCACTACTAATATTAGACAGCTATATATAACAGCTATATGGCATTTCTCTCCTTCACCATTTAAGACTTGTCAACTAAAAGTTTAATCAGAAACAACATATGTGCACTCAATGTATACTAAATATGTTCTAAAATCACTAAACGACATTTCTGATTGCACTATTTCAAGTAAATGCTATTCAACTTAAGTATACCCAGATACAAAGGCCTTGTGTCAACGGGGTCAGAAATTAGCTTGGCAGAGAATGAATTGGAGAAATGTGGAATATAGGCAAAACTGTATAGCACCACTCTCCACTGACCTTGTGTTGCCAACCTAGGCCTCTATGTCTGAATTGCAGTGGCTTTTGTGTTGCTCATTCTTCATTCTTCATTCTTCATAATTGTAACAACTCCCCAGGTCGATTCTATACAAGAACAGGAATGCCTCTTTTGTCTGAAACAAGAAAATAAGTAAGACGAGGTTGAATGCCTCTGCCTTGTCAACCATTGTTTAACCATCTAAACGTTAATGTTGAAGTGTAAACACCATCAAATCTATACAGATCATCTCTCTTCTCTTCCCACTCCTCACCTGAAATACCAACAAATCCATGGATTTGGAGGTCAAACATTTACTTTTGTGAGAATGTTCCTGTGCCGTCTTCGGTAAGCTCTACGCTGACAGCCAGCTAAACTCTTCCTACAAATCACGACTCTGAAGATGTACGTAGTCCACAGGTTTAATGATAATAGATAGGAAGTGTAAACTGAAATTTACAAAAGACATAGACAAATAAATTCTAGCATAAACATATAGTCATTGCATACAGTTACGATAGGTTAAATAAACATATATTGTATCTCACAAAATTCACAACAAAGGATAAAACATACCAACGATGCCTTGTTAAGGTCCAGATGTATGCAGGTTAGCTGTAGATAACACGAACATTAAATAATACGCTTGAATTGGCTGAACTGATTAGTTCGTTTGTCTTATTTATAGTTATAAACGGGTCACGCGAATTGACAGTTAAGGCTTGATTTGTAAAATGACAACTTGAAATAAAAACACTTATTGAAATGCACGAACCATAACGGAAACACAATAGAATGTTAAACATTGTGACAAAACATCTATTCTCTCACCTCCCAACCAGACACATCGTAACAAAACACTCCCCACCTGACGTGGATACACGTCACAACAAAAGTCCATACACAATTCATTTACTGGGCCTCTGGAGGTAGAAGGAGCACTATTTCAGTGACTGGCCTAAGAAAGAGACTAGTCCCTCCTGGTTTGATGGTCTTCACCTCGACCTGGCGCACTTTACTGTCCTTGCCAGGGAAGGCCTGTGTTATCAGTCCAAGAGGCCATTCATTCCTGGGTGCTTGTCTGTTCTTAAGGAGAACAACACTTCCTGGCTGAATGTTTGGCTGGGTGGACTGCCACTTCTTGCGCGCCTGTAGTGTTGGGAGGAATTGCTTCTTCCAGCGGTCCCAGAAGGTGTTTGACAGGTGCTGAACCTGTCGCCACTGGGACTTGTAGAGGTCAGCAACTCCGAACTCACCGGCAGGAGCAGGAAGAATGTTCATCTTTTGCGTGAGAAGAGCTGCTGGCGTGAGTATGAGTGGGTCATCAGGGTCCGTTGTCACTGGAACAAGTGGCCTGGCATTGATGATCGCCGCTGCTTCTGCCATGAAAGTCACCAGCACTTCGTGGCTGAGCTTGTCTTTCAGCTGGAGGAACATTGAGTCCAGAATTCTCCTTGTCAGTCCTATCATTCTTTCCCATGTTCCGCCGTAATGGGATGCATGCGGAGGATTAAAGGTCCAAGTGCAGCCCTTGTCTGACAGGTAAGTCTTTACCGCAGAGCTGTCAATGTTGGATGGTATCTTCAACTCTTTGCAGGCACCGATGAAGTTCGTGCCGCGGTCTGAACGAATGTGTTTGACTGGCCCGCGTACCGAAAGGAAGCGCCGTAGCGCGTTGATGAAGCTAGACGTGTCGAGGGATTCTATGACTTCAATGTGCACAGCTCTTATGCTCATGCACGTAAAGATCACCGCCCACCTCTTACTGTGTGCGAAGCCACCTCTGGTCTTGCGTGATGAAACGTTCCAAGGGCCGAAGACATCCAGACCCACGTTTGTGAATGGAGGGTCTGTTGACAGACGATCAGCTGGCAGATCAGCCATTTTTTGGATGCTGAGTGGAGCTCTGAGTTTTCTGCAGGTTATGCACTGGTGGATGATGCTGCTCACTCTTTTCTTCCCACCAACTATCCAAAGGCCAGCTGAGCGGACCGCCCCTTCTGTAAAGTGACGGCCTTGATGATGGATTTGTTCGTGGTGGTGTCTGATGAGCAAAGTGCCGATGCAATGCTGACCGGGAATAATCAGAGGAGTCTTTTCACTCTGTTCAAGGTTTGAAAGGAGAAGGCGACCTCCGACTCTGAGAAGGACATGTGTGTCAATGAACGGATCCAGATTTCTGAGAGGGCTTGTTTTTGGCATCTTTTCTTGCTTTTGAATGCACTTTATCTCTTGACTGTATATTTCCTGTTGAACTGCTTGGATGATTATGACTGAAGCTTTCTCTGATTCTTCAACTGTGAGTTCTGCTTTGCAGTAATGCCAGCCCTTGCATGTACTGTTTTCTCTCTGAGTCGTCTTGAAGTGACGAGCTATGTGGATGAGGCGAGTGACTGCACGAGACAGTGACTTCCAGGTGGAGAACTTGGCGAAGCGTTGAGAATCAAGCTGCTTGGACGAGGCTATGGTGCTTAAAGTAGACACCAGAGGGCGGATGTCTGGGTCTGAGCTTGGGTCAACAAGGTTAAAGGCACTCTCAGAGAGGCTGGGCTCTGGCTTATACAGGAATTTGGGTCCACTCAGCCAGTTGGTGTCGTTCAGGTGGCCAGCAGGAACAGAACGTGTTGCGTGATCTGCCGGGTTTCTGGTCTGTTGGCACGTAGCACCACTGGTCTGGGCGGAGGATCTTCGGATGCGTAGCACCCGGTTGCTGACGTAGACATAAAAGCGCCTGGTCTCATTGCAGATATAGCCCAGGACCACTTTGCTGTCTGAGAAGTAGGTTATGGTGTCAAGCTGCAGGTCTAGTTCTGCTGAAATCAAGTCTGCTAACTCAACAGCAAGCACCGCCGCACAAAGTTCAAGTCTTGGCACTGTGTGTTCAGGGCGGGGGGCCAGCTTAGCTTTTCCTATGACAAATCCGATCTGGTGGTTCCCATCCCATTTGAGGTAGCTCACAGCACCGATGGCTTTGACTGACGCGTCACAGAAGATGCACAGTTCTCTTCTTACTGCTGCTGACGGTGAAGCCTGTGTGTAGCATCTGGGAATGGAAAGCTTAGAGAGCTCGGACAGAGAGGCTCTCCATGATGTCCAGGCATCCTCCATGGCTTGAGGCAAGGGTGCATCCCAGTCGCCGTTCTCAGCGGTGAGCTCTCGCAGGATAGCCTTGCCTTGGATTGTGACAGGTGCGACAAATCCAAGCGGGTCGTAGAGGCTATTGATGGTTGACAGGACACCGCGGCGGGTGTAAGGCTTTGTCTCGCAGGAGACGTTGAACAGGAAACTGTCTGTTTGGAGGTTCCAGTCGAGTCCGAGACTGCGTTGGAGCGGAAGCATGTCTGCATCGAGGTCAAGGTCTTTGAGGTCACTTGCGTGGTCACTGGATGGAAAGGCCTCCATGACCTCTTTGCTGTTCGCTGCGATCTTGTGCAGTCTCAGGTTTGACTTGGAGAGAACTTCCTGTGTCTTTTTTAGCAGGTCGACAGCCGCCTCAACTGTGGGCAGGGACTTCAGCCCATCGTCGACGTAGAAGTCCCGCATCACGAAGTGTTTCACATCTGGGTCGATGTGGAACTCGTTGACTTGAACAGACTTGTGTAGGCCGTGAATAGCTACTGCAGGTGAAGGGCTGTTTCCGAAGACGTGGACCCTCATGCGGTAATCCACGATGGCTTTGGAGAGGTCATTGTCTTGGAACCAAAGAAAACGTAAGAAGTTCCGGTCTTCTTCTCTTACCCCGAAACAATAGAACATCTGTTCTATGTCGGCTGTGAAGGCGATAGCCTCTCTTCTGAACCGGATCAGCACTCCGAGCAGCGTGTTGTTCAGGTCAGGTCCCGTTAACAGCACATCATTGAGTGACACGCCGTTGTACTGGGCACTGGAATCGAACACCACACGAATTTTCTTTGGTTTTCTTCGGATGATACACCCCAAACGTTGGTAAATACCACCGTTCTTCATCTTCACTGAGAGGAGGAGCTAACTCAGCATGGCTGTTCTGTAACATCTTGTCCATGAAACTGAGAAAGTGTTCTCTCATCTCAGGCTTTTGTCAAAGTTCCGCTTGAGAGACATTAGGCGCCTCAGCGCTTGTGGCTTGTTGTCTGGGAGCCGTGGGCGTGGACTCTTGAAAGGTAATGGTGCCACCCAACTGTTGTTTGAGTCTTTCCATAGGCCTTCATCCATTATCTTCATGAAAGTGGCATCCTGAATGGAGGGAGCCACCTGATCGTCATCCTTGGTCCGCTTGAACACCGTGCATCCAAGGTGATCGGCTTCACAGGTGAGGTGGTCCGCAGGATACGCTGGGGGCTGACCAGTGATGTTGACGCTGCTGAAGTTCTCTTTCACATGGAACACGTTGGGGCATGGAGCAAAGAGAGTGGGGCGTTTCAGCTCTGTGGTGTTCGTGTGGAACGTGCTGATTGTCAGTGGTTTGTGGACATTGCCTAGGCACACATTTCCAACAATGACCCACCCCAAGTCCAACTTCTGTGCAAAGGGCAGGTTGTGAGAGCCATTCACCTGTTTGCGGACTTTATGCACTCTGATAATGTCCCGTCCTAAGAGAAGCATGATTGGGGCTTGGGGGTCGATGTCTGGGATGCGGTGTGCCAATGACCTTAGATGAGCATGATGGAGAGCCACTTCGGGGGTTGGAATTTCCTCTCTGTTGTTCGGGATGTCATTACATTCTATGAGACTTGGTAATGGTATGCGAACAGTTCCATCAAAGGATTCTACTTCATAAGCATTGGCTCTTCTGCCTGCTGATTGCTTCACTCCAGCACATGTTCTCAGTGTGTATGGAGCGCTTGGACTTTGGTCGTTGAACACGTCGAAGAACTGTGAACGAGCCAGTGACCTGTTGCTCTGTTCGTCCAGGATCACATACAATTTCACTGCTTTTTCTCTATGGCCAGTCGGATACACTTTGACGAGGCATATCTTCGAGCACGAGCGGTCTGTGAGCTCGCCACCGCAGACTTTAGTGCATTTGTTGTTGACATGAGACTGTGGTGAAGCTCCCTCCTGCTCCCCGCCGTGCTCAGAAGCATGGCCGACCTCTTGTTTCCAGGGTGCAGGTCCAGGGTGAAGTGCTGTGTTGTGTCTGTCGCTCTTACATTCAGAACACTGTACGTTGATCTTGCAGTACTTTGCTATGTGGGACGATGAAGAGCAGCATTTAAAGCACACATTGTTATCTTTGAGCAGTGTTTTGCGCTCTTCAATGGGCTTCTCTCTAAATGCCCGACACTTACGCAGAGGGTGTGGCAGGTTGTGCAGTAGACACAGTTTATCACCGTTGTTTGTAGGTGGCTCACCCATGTCAGATGTGGCTCTGGGGGATACCTGTGTCTTGTGAACGGAGACCTCTCGCTGTCTGTTTGGCTTCCATGCTGTTTTCTCTGTCCAGGGAGCCGTGTCTGTGCTGGCGATGAAGTTGAAGCTGGGATCGTTCATAATGCATGCCTGCTGGCAGACAAAATCCACAAAGAAGGCAAAGGGAGGATAATTCACCTGTTGCTGACGCTTGTAGGCTGCGCCTGCTGTCGCCCACCTCTCCTGAAGGCGAGATGGGAGTTTCTGTACGATTGGGTTGACGCCCCTCGCCGTGTCAAGGAAAGCGAGGCCGGGCAGGTCTCCTTCACCCTTAGCTGCCTGCAGTTCCATTAATAGATCGCCCAGCTTCGTCAGCATAGATCCATCTCGGCTTGTTACTTTTGGGAAGCTGTCAATGCGTTTGAACAGAGCATTTTCTATTACCTCTGCTGAGCCGTACGTTTGCTCGAGCCTGTTCCATGTCATGGCCAGTCCTGCTTCTGGGTGGTGTATGTGGATTGCTCTTATCTGTTCAATGTGTTCTGCTGACTCCTTGCCCAGCCACTTAAACAGAAGATCCATCTCCTCACTCGGTGTCAGATTAAGGCCACTGATGGCATTCAGAAAGGAGCGTTTCCATGCTCTGTAGTTTTGTGGCTTGTCGTTAAAATGAAGTAGGCCTGTAGCCACAAGTTCACGGCGGGCTAAATATCTTACAAAGTCATTTACATGTGAATAGCCATTATCAGAGCTCGGTGGTATGGCATAACATGCATGAGAAGGACTGTTGCAACTATGTGGCCTGGAATGGCGTGCAGGATCAACATGCTCACCGCTGAACCCGACGCGAGGCGGATCAGCATCTTCACACATCCTGGCTAGTGGCCCATGGATATACTCTTCTGTGTGGATGAGAGGCTGCTGTGAGGGGAGAGGATGTGGAGTAGTGTTGTTCTGATGCAGATACGACTCAGCTTTGATGTGTTCAGCCACATATCGCTTTGTGCGTTCTGAAGCCACCAATGGGACAGAGTCCATGTTTAGCCCACACCTGTCTCCCTCACTATTCTCATCAGTAGCAGCCTCAAGTGCATCCGCTTCAGCAATGGCTGCAGCTGCCTCTCTTTTATGCCTAAGCAATTCCAACTTCAATTTCAATTTAGCCTCTTCTTCAAAGTAGAGCAGACGTGCCTTTGCTGCTTCGGCTCTTGCTCTAGCTTGGACTGCCGCAGACCTTATGGATGATGCGCTGGATCTCACTGAGCACTGAGCTTCCGAGCGTGTATTTAAAGATGTGCGTCCACTGGTTGCCCTTGGCGACGACATGGCGGTTAGCTGTTAGCTTGCGTTATCTTGCCTGTTGAAAGCTCGTTGTTTACTGTGCCGTCTTCGGTAAGCTCTACGCTGACAGCCAGCTAAACTCTTCCTACAAATCACGACTCTGAAGATGTACGTAGTCCACAGGTTTAATGATAATAGATAGGAAGTGTAAACTGAAATTTACAAAAGACATAGACAAATAAATTCTAGCATAAACATATAGTCATTGCATACAGTTACGATAGGTTAAATAAACATATATTGTATCTCACAAAATTCACAACAAAGGATAAAACATACCAACGATGCCTTGTTAAGGTCCAGATGTATGCAGGTTAGCTGTAGATAACACGAACATTAAATAATACGCTTGAATTGGCTGAACTGATTAGTTCGTTTGTCTTATTTATAGTTATAAACGGGTCACGCGAATTGACAGTTAAGGCTTGATTTGTAAAATGACAACTTGAAATAAAAACACTTATTGAAATGCACGAACCATAACGGAAACACAATAGAATGTTAAACATTGTGACAAAACATCTATTCTCTCACCTCCCAACCAGACACATCGTAACAAAACAGTTCCACTCAGCCATGCTTTCACACAATCCCAGTCCACACTCTTTCCACAAATGGTTACAGTACATCTTACCAGTCTTTCTTCATTCTTCATAATTATAACAACTCCCCAGGTCGATTCTATACAAAAACCGGAATGCCTCTTTTGTCTGAAACAAGAAAATAAGTATGACGAGGTTGAATGCCCTTCTGAAGTCATTTTTTAAATACCAACAAATCCATGGACTTGGAGGTCAAACATTTACTTTTGTAAGAATGTTCCACTCAGCCATCCTTTCACACAAGACACTCACAGTCCAGGCTTTTTTCATCCATGGTTCCCTGACTGTGGAACAAGCTACCTATTGCTATGAGAGCTGGGGTGTCCCTCTCTACAAGAATCCGCCTGCCCCCTTACCTTCCCTCCAAATCGTACCTCACCTGGAGATGATTTGGATGAAAGTGTCTGCCAAATGGATAAATGTAAATGTTAATGCTTATAGTTCTTTGGTGTGAAGGTGTGCTGGCAATTAAATGGATAATTGATTAAGTAAATGAATGAGGTGATTTCTATTAAATGTGTTGCTATACAGCCAAACTTAGGAATGGACACAGGCCGAGACCATGACTTACTTGAGACCTTCAGTTACATAATTGAAACAAGAGGAACATACTTAAAATGACTTTCTCCAAAATCTCCAAGCAAATGTAGGTAAAGCATGTCTGAAAGGCAACATCCCTGTTAGTGGAATGAGAACCCAGACATATAACAAAGTGAGGTATTCCTTCAGACAGATAAGAACTGTGGTATTCCTACATCATTAAACTGATGAGTTCCCTGCTAAATAATTAAGATCTTGGCCCTCATTGTGAAATGTTTTGTCAAAGAGGTCAGTTTTGTTTTTTGTTGGACAGTTTTTGAAATTAATGTAAATTGTTAATTGTTAAACAATGTTAATTTACACACTAATTACACAAATTAGCTGTATGCATAGTATGTAGGCTCAGAATCTCAATATGTACAGTACAATATTTGCTCTCTCTCTCTCTCTGTATGTGAAGTTAAAACTCAAATAAGCTTTAATGAAGGTACATCTGTCTGTCAAGGGCAAAGCCTAAAGCCTATGCAACAATATTTATTGAGTATATTCAGTATAAGTCTGTTGTGCACTGAATGAGAAGGTACTCCTGCATTCTCATGTCTGTCACTTGCCAAAATATTCCTTACTCTTTTGGCAAACTCTTTTTGTGACTACCTGTTTCCACAAGTATGTGGTCTCTCAGCATGGGCTTAGTCAATATCTTCCTCTGCTTTGTATCTTTGACTAACACAATATACTTTGCACTTCAATCTTCTCTTTAAAGGGCCAGGTAACCGTTTTCTTTCTGGTCCTTTGCTGATTTCAGCTATCCAAATATTATGTTCTATTTCTGAAGTAGGCCTAAATAAATGTGAAGTGTGAATAAATGTGAAATATTTTCGACCAAGATCATACACGTTGCACTTTAATATTTATTTTGCTGATTCCAGCTCTCTAAAGTTCCAAATATTATTTTCCCCTTTTAAAGTATGCCTACCTAAAAAGGTGAGACAATTCTATTTCATGCCTTTAGATCAGTATCTATATGCCGTCCCCTGAAATGTCAAGTGTTCGAATTTAGACCCATGACTCAAATACAGATACAAAAATATCCCCCTGAAAATATTTCAGTTGGTTCGACATTATAACACTGAGTTACCACCTGACTGCAACAGCAGTGTCTGGTTTCAATCAGGAAGCAAATATTTTGAAACATTAACGTGAAGCAAGTAACAGGCTATCATAAAGCTCATGAAAATGTAACTGAAATACATATTTGCTATGCTACATTGCTTAGACTGATGTAGAAAATGTATCGGCAGCTCAATGTATTTTAATTGTAGGCTATATTATAATATGGTGGACTATGGTGGGAAGACCCATGTGTGGAGAATTTGTTCACCCTCTTGTGGCAATATCATGAACTGACATGGACCATCATTAAGGAATATCTTGTCTTTGGCTATATACTGATCATACATGTCCAATGAGAGAAAAAAGCGCATGTAAAGTCACAGTTGAGAGAAATTATAGTGACGACCTATTGGTTGCAACATCTTTTGCATGTAGGCTATTTAAGAGTCAGTGCTGACAAGTTTCATGATGTAGCTATCTGTACAACTAAAGCAATTGAATCGCGTACACCACTCATAGACTAAAAGCAGCCAAACAACAAACTCTATTTTAAAGGTGAGCGTTTATATGACACCAAGCACACAAAGCCTACCCGACAACCACCCCTCCCGATAAGCAGCCTTATATGCTAATTGATTTAGACCAAAACGTCCCAAGCGCATGGATTCATAAAAAAGTAATCTCGTACTTTAAATACAAGAAAGGTGTACATATGTTTTACCAGGAATGTGTTGAATATCAATATTACGCTAAAGTCGGCGCTGCAGACAGGTCCAAGTCATAAGTGCCACGAGAACAATACAATAATTAGCGACTAGAACTGACAATAACGACCACAAATAAATGTGTCCAATGAATGAACTCGAGGTCCACAAATTCCATACAGATGTTGTCCAAGCTAAACAAAACTTACCCTCAATTATAAACGTAGCAGTCAGGCTAAGTATTATGTGCAAAACTATCAAAATAAAAAAGTGCCTAAATTCAAGTCCAGAAGAAGATTTGGGCTCATTCTGCGTTTCTTCTTGACTGAATTCGTGGAGTCGATCGCCCGTGTCATCCAATGGACAGTTGATTTTTCTATCTGCCCTCCTCAGATTCTCCCCCTCTCCAAGTGTTTTGCGTCACACCGGACCATGCGCTACCTTTAGCCCCCTGCACCCTAGCAATTTCCTCAGAAAACCGCAAAACATGCATATGAATCTACTACTCACTATTCACCCACATAAGCTACTTCAGAGACTTGTCGGCGCTTCTTCTCAAGTCAAGTCGACCAACGCTGTGATGAAAGATAGACATTTCTCCTGTGATGTTCAGCTCTCTACTCCTGAATGCATTTTGCGTGCATTCTGAGTAAGCTTCAAAGTCAATCTTGCATCATTGCAAAATTCACATCCACGTAATTACTCAATTACAAACATAATCCCCCCAGCCCCAGGAAAGACAAACGAAACAACACATAGTTGAATCACAGATATATAGCAAAAGTTTTCCCTTGGTGTGTCCTTTTGACATAGACTTAGTACTTTACTTTTCGGAATACTTTAATCCCAGCCATATACCTTGGATGACTTTAAGGCTTTGAATTCCATCGCTGTCTCTTTGACAGAGGATGTAACCATGCTGTTGAACCAAGTGTATGGAGGACCAAACCTGCCATATTTATAAATGAATGAATTAATAAATAAATGTCCACTTCCATGCATTTAGACAGAAATAAATGAATAAATGTATTAATTAACGCACAATTGTCAATCAATAGTTACTTATAATTTACATTTATGTATGTATTTATGTATTCATTTATTTATTCATTCATTCATTCATTTATTTATTCATTCATTCATTCATTCATTCATTCATTCGTGCATTTATTTATTCATTCATTCATTCATTGTTCCCAATATGATAATGAGAGGAGGCCAGTAGGCGTGGAAACTGACGTTCAGACATTTTGCAATCAATCCAGAGCCTTAGATTCAATCTAGCTAACTAGTGCAAGCACTTCCGCATTTTTCCGTAAGATCTGCATATAATATTTCAAGCTAGCTAATAACCTATAAAGATTCTTTATTATTGTTATTTATTCAGTCTAGGGCGAGAGACTGTGGAGAGGTATCTATCTAGCTAGCTAGGTTGGTGACAATCTAGAGAACAGTACAGTAACGTAGCAGTGTGGAGCAAGATAGCTGCTAGTGACGTTATTGTTCAAGGGATGTGTGTGCGTGTTGCTGAAAGTATTTCACAGTCACTATAGCGATAACTTGCTTGTAAAATGATGATCCTGATGTAATGCTATGGCTTTGTATCAGATCGCCAGGTTATTGCTCTCAGGTTGTGCCTTATGCATACCTTGGGATACTCAGGAGTAGGTTGCCCATTCACAAAATGCTACAAAGATTTAAATAAAAAAAGTTCATAATGGCCTTTTGGGACGTTTTGTTCAACATTGATACAGTATGTCAAGCTCCTGGCAACTAGCTGGCGTTTGCTATCGCTAGCTAGGATAGCTCAATGCGCAATTTTACAGAATTTTGACGGTAACATTAACATTTTGATTTTAACATTAACACATTTGTTGGAGAGACTAGTTATGTACTTCTGATGGTAATAATACTAGTTGCCATGAACCATAACTGTTTGGGGATGTTCTCTCAACTAGATAGTAAGTCATCATACCTAGCGATAGCGCAGTTCGCCAGATAGATAGCTAGCTAACTGCAAGCAGCTTAATTTATTTTGGAGCAGACATATGTGTATTTTGCGATATATTGAGTTGGGAGTGGGGTCTCCCACACTGTTTAATCCACAGCTGGCACCTTTCCTCCTGTGTTTTGGGCTTTGGAAATGCGAGAAAAAAACAACGTGTCCCTCTAATCTCGCAGGGTACCTTGTGTCAGATCTACAAGTCCCGTAGGCACACTGTTTCACCATGCTGCTCAGACCTTAAAGTTGTCGGACATTCTTCTCTCAGTAGCGGTTGCTAAGGTATGATTGGATATACATTTTCATTTTCAACGAGATCGGCCAGCCTGGCCAAGTCTCTGGCAATTGCCCTTTTTCCATGACAGCAAGGTAAGGCTAACCTAATCGAATACAACCCGTTGAAAACGATTAGCCAATGGTGTGTCAAGTACCGCCTACCTACTTTTGATTGACACATCTCATTAACATATTGAGATGAAGAAATACAGGAATGAATGAATAAATAAATGAATGAATGAATGAATGAATAAATAAATAAATGAATACAGAAATAAATGAATGAATACAGAAATAAATGAATGAATGAATAAATAAATAAAAACAGAAATAAATACATACATAAATGTAAATTATAAGTAACTATTGATTGACAATTGTGAATTAATTAATACATGTATTCATTTATTTCTGTCTAAATGCATGGATGTGGACATTTATTTATTCATTCATTCATTTGTAAATATGGCAGGTTTGGTCCTCCATACAAGTGTAACAGATACGAGATATCCATATATTGTTTTCCTCTTTATCTGTTAAACTAATGTCCTATACGTGTAGTCACTAGCCAATCAGCAGGTTGGAATGCAGGTGAGACTAAACAGGAAGTAGTCTGAGACCGGTGAACGTGGAGAACGTGAGTGCAGCTGCCTGACTCTGCAGAATTAGAAGAGGGAACCATAAAGTTTAATACACATTATAGTTTTAAATAAGCGACACAAAGTGATTGCCTTTTTGCCTTTGGCGTGTGTAGCCGTTAATAAGTTAGCGAGGCGCAGTGCACCGGCCAGAGGAAGAAGTTAGAATCGCGGTTGGTGTTCGCTGTTCCTTTGATCCGTGCCGCCGCTGAGGTCGACAGTTCCCTGCCATCCAAAGACTGCTCCAGAGCTCCAGCGACCGAGTGCAAACTAAAGGGAAGGTTTGAGGTGAAGTAACCTGACTTTGTGTTATTTAACAGCAAGCTATAGTGGAGAGAAACCATTGTGTTACTCGCGAATGCTACGGAGAGAGATAACTGCCTGGACGGAAACTTTTGTAAATTGATTTGAGCTTTGTTACATGCTAGGACCAGGACATTTTTGCCTAGCCTATTTGATTTGATACTTTGCCGTTTTTCCTGAACGAGAATTGAGTATTTTGCTCTGGACTGAATCATAGGACTGTTCAAAGGACACTTCCACTTGGAACCTAATATTTTTATGATTGTGTAAACTGAATCCATTTTGTTTAAAGCAACTATTGGTGAGAGGACACTGGCCAGTGACATTTATTGTCTATGTATTTAGTGACTGCTGTTAATTTGTTGTGAAGTTACATTGTTTAAATTCTATATAAGTTCTTTTCAATATATTGCAACTGTGAATGAAAGGGGTTAATTCAAGTTTATTTAGATTAATATGATCTCCTATCTGAATGCTCAGGTTTAGTATGTTGGCCAACATTAGTGGTAACATGTTTGAACTACTACTGTGAAGGGTGAACTGTGAAGGGTGGTTTTGAGTAACCAGCAATATTTCCATGTACCTTGTATTTGTTTTAATATTTCAATTGATTTAGTATAATAAATAACCACTCATTTTCAACTGTTTAACTATTGCTTATACGGTGAAGTTCTTGGATCTTCTCTGAAGTAGGGGCGTCTCATCCTCTGCCAGTAGAGTATGGTAGTTAGGGGAAACACAGGGCAAGTTGCACATACAGACACTTATGCTTGTATTCTGTCCTTTAGGTTATCATCGTGACATGTACAAATCCTGAAGCCTAAACTATTATATTCGTTTTACTTAGGGCAGGTTAGGCTTGAGACTAGTAGGCCTGGGGGTTAGGGACTCAGATCCTTTTATCTCCAGCCTTTCAGGGAAGTGTTAATTACCCCTACTAAGCGGACGTAGGTCCCGTTCGCTACATTTGGCGTCACGAACAGGATTCATTCCTTGTAGCTTTGTAGTTTATGCCCCGTCATGGCCGAAATGGAAGAGATAAGGAAGCAATTTGAGGCTCTTCAGCAAACAGTTGCAGATCAGGCGGCTAGGCTGGGGGAACAAGAGGCAGTTCTTCATCAGGCCAGACAAGATCAGAGGGAGGCCCTGTCAATGGCGAAGACCGTTATCGAGCAGCAGGCCAAGACCCCCGCATCCTTGTATATTCCAAGAGAGAGAAAATTTTCTGATTTTACTGGTTACCCAGTCCAAGGTGAACCATGCGTTGAGGAATGGATAGCGTCCATTAAATCTTGTTTTAAGATTGCCAGAATCCCAGAAGAGGATAAAATCGAGTTGCTCAGACAGCACCTCAAGGGTGAAGCAAAGTTGACTGTTAGGTTTCTGTTAAGTGAAGAAAACACTGATGTTACAAAAGTCTTTGATGTTCTGGAGAAAAAATATGGCGACAAAGTCCCTGGTGGTACTCGCCTTAGAGAGTTTTATGATAGGAAACAAGGGCCAGGTGAAAAGATACGTGCATATGCTTATGATCTTCAGGAAAAACTGTGTAAGCTGAAACGACGAGACCCAGGGCGAGTACAAGATTCCGACAAAATGCTGAAAGAACAATTCGTGCTTGGGCTAAGAGATGACTTCCTACGGCGTGAAACGAAGAGACAGGAGAAAGCGCAACCAGCGCTGGCCTTCCTTGACCTGATGCATTCGGCTATCACGTGGTCTGAAGAAGAAGAAGACCCTGCAGGTACAGCCAGGGGCACAGTGCGAGGAGCGGTTCATACAACAGCTGCTGAAGAAGCATCTTCTCCACTGACCATGAAATTACTCCATGAAGCTATTCAAAGTCTTGCTGCCCGCCAGGAGGAGCTCTTCAAAGCAGTTCATGGCAGGGGGCAGGCTGCAATGCCTGCTAGACCACCTCTAAGAGACAGAGAAGGACGACTCATTTGCTATACCTGCAATCAACCTGGTCACACGAGCCGCATGTGTCGACAAGGTAATCAAGCAGAGCACAGGGTGAGGATGGCAGCCGTTGCCACCACAGAGGGAAGCCAAGCCGAGAGCAACACACAGAGCCCTAGTGGTTCGGCTTCAGCTAGCATTAGAGCAGTCACCCAGGCAAAAGAGAGAGACTCGGCATCTCCCAGCAGTGCGTTTGGGGAGTGCTTCACAATTGATGTTTTAATAGATGGTGTAAAGACCAGCTGCCTTTTAGACACGGGTTCCGAGGTCACTACCATTCACGAAAGCTTTTTCAGGGGAACGAATGCTGTCTGTCGCCAGCTAAATGGGTTCGCCTAACGGCTGCTAATGGCATTGAAATTCCAGTTGTTGGGTGTCTGGAGGCAGATATTGAGTGCATGGGCAAGCTGTTGAAGGGCCGGTGTGTTTTTGTGCTGAAGGACCGTTGCAGTGGCCCTAAAGAAAGGAAAGTAGTCCCTGGTATTCTAGGGATGAATGTGATCGGAGAACTCAAGGGCTTTCTGATCGATTTCAAGGGTATTAAGAAGCTGGGCCGAGGTACGCCACAGCCAGGTCAGGCTAGCCTTAACCGTGTGCTGGCCACCATTGAAGAAGAGGAACGGTGTGTGGGCCCAAATGGACGGATAGGGTTCGTGAGAGTTGCAGGGAAGCAAGCTGTCACCATCCCCCCGTTCAGCGAAAAAGTAATTGAAGGTCGCTGTAGGATACCCCCCAGGGTAACATGTAAGGTGCTGGTTGAGGCATCTGCCAGTACAAGTCTCCCCCGCGGTCTACTAGTGGCGAATGTTCTGGCCCAGGCTACTGAGGGGAAGGTCCCAGTGCCCATACTCAACTCTAGTGAGAAGGCCATCACATTGTTCCCAAGATACAGAGTGGCAGAGCTGAGTAAACCAGATGCAATCGTACCAAGGGAAGTAGTGTCTGTGGAGGAGGTGAATGAAGGAGTGTATGTGAGGAAGGTCAGCCGTGGAGAGGTAAAGTCAGTAGAGGCGGATGAACCACTGTCCGTTCTGGTACAGGCCAATCTCCAGGGTCTGACACCACCTCAGGTGCAGAAGTTAGACAACCTTCTTAAGAAACACCGGGATGTGTTATCAGAGCATAACAGTGATTTTGGACACACCACCACAGTGACCCACCGTATTCAGACTGGGGATGCAAGGCCAATTAAGCAAAGGCATCGGCGTATACCCCCACACATATTTCAAGAGTTTAAGAAACACGTGCAAGACTTGGTTGCACAGGGAGTACTCAAAGAAAGCTGCAGCCCGTGGGCCTCCCCTGCTGTAATTGTCATTGAGAGACCAATCTGTACGGTTCTGTTGCGATTACCGTAAGTTAAACAGTGTCACATTGAAGGACGCCTACCCTCTCCCAAGGGTAGAGGAGTCGCTGGATGCCCTCGGAAAGTGTTAGGGATTTATTTCACCCTTTTTAGGACTGTAATTAACCTCAGAATTAAGACACATAACCAAGAATATAATAAATAATTGACTTTTACTCTGGCAAAGAGGAGTGAATGGCTCTCGACCGCTCATCAACATACACTCACACAATAGGAGCGCAGTGGTTTCAGAACGCTGTTCAAACCATCACTGCCTTCTCTGGTAAAAAGAAACAGACTTTATGCAAAGACAATGTCCACAGTTCATGCAGGAAAACACTCCCATCTTGTACCATCCCGTCCTCTGGTTCCAAGAGATAAGAATGTTTACCTAAGACCCCCAAACCCAGACTTTAACACAACAGTCCAGAATGAGTTCACATAAACACATGGTCTCCTAATTCAGTCCTACCCTAAACATCAAATGACAGGTCTGAGTTTAACATCTCTGTTCTCACAGATAGAATTCCTCTCATCAGAACAAAGGAACCTCTGAGACTAATATCAAACTACAAACACATCATGATAATAATTATATAGCATATTTCTTTTACAGAAAGGCAAAGCTCTTCTCGTCCTTAGATTTGACAGTAGGCTATTTTCAGGTGGCAGTTCATGCAGATGATCAGGAGAAAACGGCTGTTACCACCCCGTTTGGCTTATATCAGTGGACTAGAATGCCATTTGGTTTGTGCAATGCCCCTGCTACCTTTCAGAGGCTAATGGAGGTAGTCCTAGGCGATCTGGCATTTGTAGTTTTACTTATATACCTGGACGATGTCCTAGTCTTCTCCAGTGACTTTGACAGCCACTGTGAAAAACTGGATCTGGTGTTCAGTCGTCTTAAGGAACATGGGCTTAAGCTTAAGCCGAGCAAGTGCTTCTTGCTTAAGTCAGAGGTCAGATTCTTGGGCCATATTGTTTCTGCGGAGGGTGTTCGAGTGGACATGGAAAAAGTCAAAGCACTCCAGGATTGGCGTACTACAGGCGTTTTGTTCCGAACTTTGCCCAGTTAGCAAAGCCGATACATTCCCTAATGGGAAAGAGTAAGAAAGAGAGTGGAGGCCAGTCTGTTCCTTTTGTTTGGAGAGTGTCAAGAGGCCTTTGATAGGTTAAGGGAACACCTTATGTCATCTCCGGTACTTGCGTATCCTGACTTTTCACTTCCCTTCACCCTCACAACTGATGGGAGCCTTCTTGGATTGGGGGCAGTGCTCAGCCAGCGGCAAGAGGGGGTAGAGCGTGTTGTCGCGTTTGCTAGTCGAGGCCTCCGGGGTTCTGAGCGAAATGACAAAAATGATAGTGCATTTAAACTTGAGTTATTAGTCCTTAAATGGGGCGTAACAGAAAAATTCCGGGATTTCTTAATGTACTCTAGATTCGTTGTAGTGACTGATCATAACCCTCTGCGCTATCTGGAGACCGCTAACCTCGGGGCGGTGGAGCAGAGGTGGGTTGCCCAGTTGGCAGAGTATGATGCATTATAAGCCGGGGAGGGAGAACACAAATGCAGACGTGCTGTCTCGGCTCCCTCGTACACAAGAGCCCGAGGTCAGCGACACTGAGAAGGACTTCTTGATCATTCAGGCAGACAAAGTGCGTGCCTGTCTATGGCCTGGACAGGAAGCAAATGCAAGAAAGCCTGGTGTGCATGTAGCCTCCCAAGATGCTGTTACAGCAAAAGTCTCTGGGCATAGCTGGGAGGAGCTTCAGCAACTTCAGTCAGATGATCCTGTCGTGGGTCCTATAGCAAGGGCAGCAAAATGTAATGCTCGGCCCAATAAGAACCAGTTACATGAAATGCCCCCCGATCTTAAAAGATTGGCTTCGCAATGGGATCGGCTGAAGGTCCGTCATGGTGTTCTATTTCGTTGCATTTGTGACCCCAGGGACGGAGAAGAGGTGCATCAGCTGGTGTTACCAGAGTCTCTGAGGAAACATGTGTTCAGTATGGAGCATGAGCACGGCGGTCATTTCAGCCAAAAGGGTACGCTTGCACAGATGACTCGAAGTTTTTACTGGCCCTCAATGAGCAGAGATGTACAGGAATGGGTGAAGCAGTGTAAGCGTTGTGCACTGGCCAAAGATGTATTTGCAGCTATTCGAGCCCCATTGACATGCACTAATGTGACAACACCTCTAGAGGTGTTGGCCATGGATTACACCCGATTAGAGATGTCTGTGGGAGGCTACGAGAATGTTTTAGTGCTAACTGACATGTTCACGCGTTTCACAATTGCTGTACCCACTAAAGACCAGACCGCGAAAACTACAGGCAGGGCCATTGTCAGGCACTGGTTTGTGTATTATGGCTGCCCATCTAGGCTTCACTCAGACCAGGGGCGCAGCTTTGAGGCTAGTGTCATCAAAGAACTCTGTCGTATCTACGGCATCTCTAAGAGTCGTACAAGCCCATATCACCCTCAGGGCAACGCTCAATGCGAGCGATTCAATAGAATGATGCACGATATGCTAAGAACTTTGACGCCAGAGAGGAAACGCAATTGGAAGGAGTATCTTCCTGAGCTTGTGATGGCTTATAACAGTCATGTTCACTCATCAACTGGATACTCGCCGTTTTATCTCCTCTTTGGTAGAGACGCACGACTGCCTCAGGATATTCTGGGGGGAAGAGACCTGGAGCACAGTGACATTGACAACCTCGATGATTGGGTTCTCGACCACCACGAGAGGCTGAAAGTGGCAGCGGAGGCAGCTAGGGATGCCGCCCAAGATGCCTCACGGCGACGCAAACGGCTCTACGACCGGAAGTCACGCGCTGCACTTGTCAGGCCGGGTGATCGGGTACTGCTGAGGAATCATCGAACAAGGGGAAGGAACAAGATTCAAGACAAGTGGGAGTCAGGGCCGTATCTAGTTGTCAAGCAGAATCACCCTGACCTACCAGTGTTCACAGTCAGGCCAGAAACTGGGGGGCCGTCAAAAGTAGTGCATCGAAATCAGGTGAAACATTGCACTTTCCAGACACCAGTTAGAGAAGCAGTTGCTCCCATGCACGAGAGAGCTACATCCGGTTCAGACACTGATCCCGTAGGGTTAGTTTATATTCCTCAAGCCCTTCAGGATGCACCAACACCAGGCGAGTGTATGGGGGTGGTCAACAGGAGGGTTATAATTATGGAAGAGAGGGAGCCTCTAATGCTAGCTCTGGGGAGGGGTCCGTTATTGGGGATTTATCTGAGGATGCAGATAACTCCGAGTCAGATAATGAGCCTGTCAGGGAGAGACGCCCACAGAGAAGCACTAGGGGTCAGTTACCTGTGAGGTATCGTGATGTGTATGTTCTGAAGTGATCTCCTTTACTTTTGTTATGTTTCGTTTTGTTATGTAATTTTGTTTTATACTAACAAAGATCTAAAAAAAAAAATGATGAATGCATGTGTGCTGTAGAGGGATTTACAGTTATCCAGTGCAATACTTTGTATTTGTTCTGCTAATGCCTAAGCTCTTATTTTCTTACAGTGTCCCTGGTGCCTGTGGAGTCTCTGGTATAGCAGGGTTTGAAGGGGGGGAATGTAACAGATACGAGATATCCATATATTGTTTTCCTCTTTATCTGTTAAACTAATGTCCTATACGTGTAGTCACTAGCCAATCAGCAGGTTGGAATGCAGGTGAGACTAAACAGGAAGTAGTCTGAGACCGGTGAACGTGGAGAACGTGAGTGCAGCTGCCTGACTCTGCAGAATTAGAAGAGGGAACCATAAAGTTTAATACACATTATAGTTTTAAATAAGCGACACAAAGTGATTGCCTTTTTGCCTTTGGAGTGTGTAGCCGTTAATACGTTAGCGAGGCGCAGTGCACCGGCCAGAGGAAGAAGTTAGAATTGCGGTGGGTGTTCGCTGTTCCTTTGATCCTTGCCGCCGCTGAGGTCGACAGTTCCCTGCCATCCAGAGACTGCTCCAGAGCTCCAGCGACCGAGTGCAAACTAAAGGGAAGGTTTGAGGTGAAGTAACCTGACTTTGTGTTATTTAACAGCAAGCTATAGTAGAGAGAAACCATTGTGTTACTTGCGAATGCTACGGAGAGAGATAACTGCCTGGACGGAAACTTTTGTAAATTGATTTGAGCTTTGTTACATGCTAGGACCAGGACATTTTTGCCTAGCCTATTTGATTTGATACTTTGCCGTTTTTCCTGAACGAGAATTGAGTATTTTGCTCTGGACTGAATCATAGGACTGTTCAAAGGACACTTCCACTTGGAACCTAATATTTATATGATTGTGTAAACTGAAGCCATTTTGTTTAAAGCAACTATTGGTGAGAGGACACTGGCCAGTGACATTATTTGTCTATGTATTTAGTGACTGCTGTTAATTTGTTGTGAAGTTACATTGTTTAAATTCTATATAAGTTCTTTTCAATATATTGCAACTGTGAATGAAAGGGGTTAATTCAAGTTTATTTAGATTAATATGATATCCTATCTGAACGCTCAGGTTTAGTATGTTGGCCAACATTAGTGGTAACATGTTTGAACTACTACTGTGAAGGGTGAACTTTGAAGGGTGGTTTTGAGTAACCAGCAATATTTCCATGTACCTTGTATTTGTTTTAATATTTCAATTGATTTAGTATAATAAATAACCACTCATTTTCAACTGTTTAACTATTGCTTATACGGTGAAGTTCTTGGATCATCTCTGAAGTAGGGGCGTCTCATCCTCTGCCAGTAGAGTATGGTTGTTAGGGGAAACACAGGGTAAGTTGCACATACAGACACTTATGCTTGTATTCTGTCCTTTAGGTTATCACCGTGACATGTACAAATCCTGAAGCCTAAACTATTATATTCGTTTTACTTAGAGCAGGTTAGGCTTGAGACTAGTAGGCCTGGGGGTTAGGGACTCAGATCCTTTTATCTCCAGCCTTTCAGGGAAGTGTTAATTACCCCTACTAAGTGGACGTAGGTCCCGTTCGCTACACAAGTTCATCCATGATGAGGACTCATTTTACAGCAACAGATCCAAGGGCTTCAAGGCTAAATAGACTTAGTGATGACATGAAAGCAAAATATATGAAAATGAATTAAACTGGTTAACTAAAACTAGAGGAAGCATTCTTTAGAATTTCAAATGTTCTTAAATGTGAATAGCAACTATTCTGTGGTGTGGGCCATCCTATCTATGTTTTTTTCCCCCCAACTAACCTTTTGGATCCAAAACTCCTCTGTCAGAGATACACTGAATCATTTTCAAGTCTTCTCAATGATGGCTTTGTGCATACAGTCATTTCATCGCATAATCACCCAAACACACATGCATGTTTGCCAACCAAAGCTCTGACTGTTTCAACCTCTGACTAAAGGTGTTGTCTATAAATAACAGTTACAGGTTTATCCTTATAGGCATGAACAGCCATTATCGAGAGAGCCTTTGTTAGCACCCATCTATACTGCTCAGTGGGGCGCTCTTACACAGTGTGAAGTCTCTTCTTCACGAGAATGAAAGGCAAGGAGATTTCAAATGTACTCCCTGCTGAAAACACCTGGAATTGCAACTCAGTGTGTGTATGTTGTATGTGAGTGCAACATACTTTTCATTAAACCCAACGCTTTTCTGTTTTGAGATTACTGAGCCTGAGCTGCCAACAGTGGAGCTATCATTTTCTCTGCATGCAAGGTACCCAAAAGGGTGTGGGTTGAGACTAATTATTTGCTTCTGCATGCAGCGTGCTCCCTGTAGTGGTGGAAGGAACAATCCATTATCTGGGTGGAAGTCTATCAGTGTTTCAGTTGCTAGGATGAGATGCTGGCAAAGGGAGACCCTCCTGTCCAGAGAGCAAATGGATAAAAAACAACCTCTTTAGACAATTTCTTTTGAAATTTAATGCGAAGCATACCCACCCATGGTCCTTGCGGTTTGAGAGTGGAATTCTGCTTTTGCAATCAAAAAGTTATTTGAATCTGAATCTGAAAATGAAAATGTTATTCTACAGAGAACTGTCTGCATGCCACTTAAGGTTATTGCAATACGTGTTTACACTTTGTCCCCCACCTGACCACCGTGATAAATCATTTGCTCAAGGATACATCACTGTTGAGTGGCACAGAAAAACATATTCAACTCTCAATACAGAAGCAGCTTCTCCCATAACAACTTAATGTCTATTACTGTGTTTGTTGCTTGCTTTTAGACTTTATATTCCTTTATATTCCTTTCAACAGTAGCTTTGAAGAGGCAAAAATAAATATACTAACAAGAGATAATGAGACGCACCTGTTTAAGCAATGCTAATGGTAAAAAATAATACCAACACTAATACAATGTCTCTGTTGAAGAACCATGAAAGATCTACTAAGAACTCATTTGATGAGACATTTGCAGAATGCTTCAGAAAGCTTTAAAATTGTGTAGTTAGACCAATAATCAGCTTTGCTCAAATTTACATATGAATGTAAATGTCTTCAAACCATGAGAGGAACCCATGACTGTTTCAGGTGGACAAAAATGAGACATCTGTAAGGCTGCTCCTTCCATTATAAGTGAAGACCCATTTTTGGACTCTGTTACACTTGGCTCATGAGCACATAGGGAACCAGACATGAGGCAAGCACCTGGCTGACCCTTGTAAGAAGAGCTCTAGCCGATGGAGAATGGGGTGACGAGACTTAATAACATGCATTAAAGGACTGAGAACATTTGCCTGGTGTTAGGGAAAGTGATATGAGACAGAGAGAGAGACACGAACCAGGGTGACTCATTGCTCAGATCTCAGTCAGGTGAATGTGAAGGAGCCAGAGTGTGAGATGAGGTGACTCCCTCGTGCAGCTGGGGAGAAGAAGGCAGGTCATGTCTGGAAGAGCATCTGAGTTTTGTTCGCACGGTCTGCAAGAGAATTCGATTCAGTGGGTAAACCCTTGCACACTGCCTTATGATGAGCTCGCTAAAGCAATACAGTTTAGTCCAAGGCTTAGATACTGAATCCACTGAATTAGATTAAAGCTGTTCTGTGGTTTCCAATTCAGTCTGCAAGGTTTTCCTATTTCATTTCTTACTGGACAGACTATTCACAAGGTCAAATGTCATCAGCAGATGTCAGAAGAATTCATAACCACTCATCTGACTTCTTAAGAACATATAGAGTCGTGGTTCATGGGCAAGCAAAGTTGTCATTCAACAAAGGCTACCTTTACACCATTTCCTGTGACCAGATAGCACCGGAGTGTACTGTTCATATTCACATTTGACCACATTCATCCAAATTACACTTGCAAATGTGTTTTGTGAGGAATGTGAGGAATTACATGTGTAGAAATTGTTTTTGTGTTGCTGTGCACAAGAAAATGACAGTCTTCATTAGTGAATCTAGACACAATTCTTCCGCAAATCTCCATCCAACTGCATATAGCTGTTGTTTACATACAACTTTTAACCACTACTAATATGAAAACTAAAGCTACAGTATATGGCATTTCTCTCCTCCACCATTTATACTAGTCAATTAAGAAGGAAATCAAAAACAACATACGTGTACTAAATGTGAGTCTTGTGCCTCCGGAAACTATTACTGCAAGGTGTAAATGCTATTCAGCTTAAGTATACCCAGATACAAAAGCCTTGTAGTGTAACCACTTCAGATGGTCCAAAACGTGGTGGCGCGTCTAGTGTTTAACCAACTGAAGAGGGCACACGTCACCTCACTACTTATTGAGCTCCACTGGCTGCCTATAGCTGCTCGCATTAAGTTCAAGTCACTTATGCTTGCTCACAGAGTGATTGCTGGTTCTGCTCCAACTTACTTAAATGCTCTTGTAAGGGCAAAACTGTATAGCACTTTAAATGGTTACAGTACGTCTTACCACTCTCCACTGACCTTGTGTTGCCAACCTGGGCCTCTATGTCTGAATTGCAGTGGCTTTTGTGTTGCTCATTCTTCATTCTTCATAATTGTAACAACCAGGGCCGGAGTGGGGCCACTTTTCAGCCCGGGAATTTCAGGCCCAAGACCGGCCCACTTTTTCTATGGTAGTGGAAATTGGATAAATGAAGCAACAGTTCAGCTCTTACTATTCTGTAGTTTTTTTTTTTATTAATACCATGGTTCAACAAATAATGTAAAGGTTAAATAATAATCCACTTAAGCTGAGAAGTTAACAAAAAATATTCCACTATTCCACAAGGACAGGTTGATAAATTAACAAAAGCAGAAATAACTAAATAAAGCATTTGAAACGTATCCCACTCTTCAACAAAGAGGCATATTGAACTAATGTTTACAGTTCAACTCACAGTACAGTATACAGTTACATTGCGAATAGCACCAACAGCATCTACAGCATCAGTAACCGCCTAAGCAGTGCACTGGTTTCAGCCACTTATCTATAACTGTCGTTGCTTATAGAAATGAGGATTTCCTTCTCTGTGCACATTAACATGAAAGCCTCCAAGTTGTCCTGACTCAATGAGCTTCGTAGCCTATTCATCACAAATTTTAAGGTTGAGAAGCTTCTCTCAGATGCAACCTGTGTGATGGACAAAGTCACCAGAAACTTATATGCTAACCCAATGATATGATAAGCATCTGTGAGGAGGTTGTACTGTGAGAGTATTAAATGGCAGAAGGGCATATAGCAGGGGTGTCAGACTCAGATTAGGTAGTAGGCCAGATTTGTTGGAATGAGACCTCATCGGGGCCGTCATGGTCATTATCATTTTTCTGCATGGGTATTATATTGTGGTGATTTACTCCTTTACTACACCCACTTCTGAGCAAACAATGCATATTGGTTCATCAAGTACTGCCATATACTGCTCTTTCTTACATTAAATAACTTTAATTAATATTGTTTACTCTGTTATCCTCTCTACCTGTCCCTAAAGTCATGGCCTCCTCATTGCAAATGTCGGGCTCCTCATTTTCAGCAGGATACTGGCTTATCTGCTGCTCAGAAGCTACAAAGAAAAAAATAAGAGTCATTTTACTGCATACACAGATCAAGTTTGAGTTTTGTTATCAATATTTGCATAATATTTGCAAAGTCTATGGATCGCCATATATTGGGTGATATAAAAAGGCTAATATTTTAATTCAATTTATTATTTTGCTTGCGAATAGGTTGACAACGATATTAACCAACGCTACAACGTTAGCCGAATAGTTACGTTGCTAATCATTATGCCTATGTCTCTCTTTACCAGTTGCCACTTGTGTTTGTCCTCTTGAAAATAAATCGGTAAGCTTGGCACATTTGGCAGCATCCTCCTCCAATGCCTTTCTTTTTTTCAACCTGGCTTTTTCAGCCCCTCCTGGCCCCTTCCTCCCATCCATCCACCCTGACGCGTATCGTTGCGGTAGGGCCGGCCCGGCTATCGTCGGTAGCCTATCTGAGAAAACTTTTTTGGGAAAAGACGGGCTATGGACCCAACCAACTCTATTTGGGAGGGGAGAACTTCCTCGCATGGTACAACCCATGCAGAGGCTGCGGTGTCAGAATGCGGAACGTGTGTAGCCTACTTTAAGAGAAGATGGACTAACGTGACAAATGTCAAAAAATGTAATTCTCGACCGGCCCAGAAGTGGAGCGGCCCACCGGGAACTCTCCCGATTCTCCCGATTACCCACCCCGGGCCTGGTAACAACTCCCCAGGTCGATTCTATACAAGAACAGGAATGCCTCTTTTGTCTGAATCAAGAAAATAAGTATGATAAAGGTTGAATGCCCTTTACTGTCAACCTGAAGTCATTTTTTAAACACCAACAAATCCATGGACTTGGAGGTCAAACAATTACTTTCGTAAGAATGTTCCACTCCGCCATCCTTTCACACAAGTCAATCACAGTCCAAAGACATGTTTTCAGAAGTTAGTATATCCGTAGGAAGGTGTGCTGGCAATTAAATTGATTAAGTGAATGAATGAGGTGATTTCTATTAAATGTGTTGCTATACAACCAAACTTAGGAATGGACACAGGCCAAGGCCATGACTTACTTGAGACCTTCAGTTACATAATTTAAATAAGAGCAACATACTTAAAAGGACTTTCTCCAAAATCTCCAAGCAAATTTAGGTAAAGCATGTCTGAAAGGCAACATCCCTGTTAGTGGAATGAGAACCCAGACATATAACAAAGTGAGGTATTCCTTCAGACAGATAAGAACTGTGGTATTCCTACATCATTAAACTGATTAGTTCCCTGACTAATTAAGATCTTGGCCCTTATTGGGAAATGTCTAGTCAAACACGTCAGGCAATCATATTTCTTTTTGTATTTTGAAACTCAATGTTAATTTGGACACTAATTACACAAAATAACTGTATGCATAGTTTGTAGGCTCAGAATCAATATGTACAGTACAATATTTGCGCGCTCTCTCTCTCTCGTTAAAACTCATAAGCTTTAATGAAGGTACGTCTACATGGCTAAGTCTGTCAAGGGCAAAGCCTAAAGCCTATGCAACAATAATTATTGAGTATATTCAGTATAAGTCTGTTGTGCACTGAAGAAAAGGTACTCCTGCATTCTCATGTCTGTCACTGGCCAAAATTTTCCTTACTCTTTTGGCAAACTCTTTTTGTGACTACCTGTTTCCAAAACAAGTCTGTGGTCTCTAGGCATGGACTTGGCTAAGATCTTTCTCTGCTTTGTATCTTTGACTAACATAATATACTTTACACTTCAATATTCTCTTTAAAGGGCCAGTGAACCGTTCTCTTTCCGGTCCTTTGCTGATTTCAGCTATCCAAATATTATGTTCTATTTCTGAAGTAGGCCTAACTAAATGTGAAGTGTTCAAATTTGGACCAAAAATTCCACTATCCATACATCATCAGACAGAATAACAAAAAACCGTCCTCTGAATATATTTCAGTTGGTTTAGCTTGATTATAGCACTGGGTTACCAGCTGACTTCAACAGCAGCGTCTGCTTTCAATCAGGAAGCCAAGACTTTGAAACATTACCGTGCAGGTGACAAGCTATCATGAAGCTCATGAAATGTAACTAAATTACACATTTGCTGTTACATTGCTTAGACTGATCCGTAGCTGTATGTATTTTAATTGTAGGCTATATTACAATATGGTGGGGCTGAGGATGACAAGGCGTGTTTCCATACCCATTCATTCTCCCTCTTGTGGCAATATGGCGAACTGACATGGACTATCATTAAGGAATGTCTCTAGACTTTGGCTGTAGACTTATCATAAAAATCTGTAATGAGAGAAAAGTTCTAATGCAATGTGATGAAGTTTAGAGAAATTATAACGACGCCCTATTGGTTGCAACGTATTTGGCACGTATTTGAGACTCAGTGCTGATGAGGCTTATTATGCATAATTCAAGCAATTGAATCGTCAACATTACTCTTGGTCGAAAAGGCTAGACTAAAAGTATCTGAACAACAAACTCTATTTTAAGAAGCAAAAGGTAATACATTTGAGCGTTTATATGACACCAAGCACTCAAACCCTACCTGACAACCACCCCTCCTGAACAGCAGCTTTACTGTTCATTAATTAAGACCAAAACATTCCTGGCACATTTATTCATACAAAAGTCATCTAGCACTTTAAATGCAAGAGGTGTATCCAACAGGTGTTTTGACAAGAATCTGCTGAATTTCAATATTACGCTAGAGTCAGCGCTGCCGACAGGTCCAAGTCAGAAGTGCCAGTAGAACAATAAAAGAATTAGCGAACTGACAATAACGACCACAAATAAATGTGTCCAATGAATGAACTTGAGATGCACACATTCCACAGATGTTGTCCAAGCCAAACAAAACTTACCCTCAATTATAAACGCAGCAGTCAGCCTAAGTATTCTGTGCAAAATTATCAAAATATAGGTTCTGGTCCAGAAGAGGGTTTAGGTTTATTCTGCGTTTTTTCGTAACTGATTTTCTGGAGTGGATTGATTTCAATTATCGCCCGTGTCATCCAACGGACAGTTTTTCCTGCCCTCCTCAGATTCCTCCTCTACCAGTGTCTTGCCTCACATCGTGACCAAGTGACGCGAGCGCACCTCTCGCCCCCGGCGCCCAGTCATTTTCTCAGAAAACCGCGAAACATGCACACATGCACACACACACATATATATATATACAGGTGCATCTAAAAAATATATTATACAGTGCCCTCTGTATTATTCGCACATGTTATGTTAGTGAATGAATGCTGCCCCCTAGAGGCTAGAGAGTTCAGGAGTTGTATAATGTACTGAACACGTTGCAGTAAAGCTCCAGTCATATCAATCCGGTGTTGTCTCGTCCTTCTTAAGTTATAGGGTCTACACCTAATAACACAACATGGTGTCAGAAGTGTCTTAGACTAAGTTTGGACCTGTTTTGAAGATCTTAGAAGAAGAAACTTCGTCTTTTGGAGTGCTACAACAACCGGAGTTAGCTTGCTAAGTAAGCGTGCGAGAGGAGCCGCCTAGCATGGAGCGCTATCAGATTCCCCCACCAGCGAAGTTCGACGTCTCGAAACCGGAGGAATGGCCCAAGTGGAAGAAAAGGTTTGAAAGATACCGGATAGCATCGGGGCTTGTTATACACTATGGGAGAGGATGCCGAGGATGTAGTAACGTCACTTCAACTCACCGATGAGGCTCTTACAGAATATGAAACTGTGTTGGAGCGGCTAGAAGGCTTCTTTGTGGTGAGAAGGAATGTGATTTTTGAACGTGCAAAATTTAACCTGAGACACCAGGAAGAGAAAGAGACTGTTGATAGTTTTATCACTGCACTTTATTGCTTAGCTGAGCACTGTGGCTATGGTGCCTTACATGAAGAGATGATACGGGATAGACTCGTCGTTGGACTGCGTGATAAAAAGCTATCGGAGCAGCTTCAACTGAATGCAGAGCTCACTCTAGACAGAGCCGTCACTCGTGCACGTCAGAGTGAAAGAGTGAAAAAGCAGCAAGAAATAATGAAAAGTAATTTCAAACCGGACACAAGTGCAAATGTAGATAGTGTTCGTTTTCAGCAGAGAAGCTATACTACAAACAAAGAGAAAGTGCGATGGCAAACAAAAGGAAAAATGCATGCAGCTAAACAGCAACACGATAAGGGAAGTGCTTGCAAGAGGTGCGGGAGAGCGCCAGCGCACAGTACACAGCAATGCCCTGCTCGCGATGAAACCTGCAATAGTTGTCATAGGCGAGGTCATTACGCCAGAGTGTGCTTGAGCAGAACAGTAGGTGAAATTGAAGCAGCTACAGAAAGTGATTCTGATGAAGATGTTGCATTTTTGGGTTTAGTTAACTCACAAGACCCAGACAATGGGTGGGTGACAGAACTTAAGGTAAACGAGCATGAAACACAGCTGAAGATAGACACAGGGGCAGACGTAACCGTTCTCCCTGAGTCAGAGTACAAGGCGTGCAAAAGTTTCCCACCATTACAGATGTCTGACAGTCTTATATGGGGCAGGAATGAACCGCCTCCCTGTTAAAGGAAAATTCACTGCCACACTGAAGAGTGTCAGTTTAAAAAACACCAGTGAGCAGGATGTTTACGTTGTATCGGGGCTGAAGTCAGGACTACTTGGCCGCACTGCTAGTGTTGCACTGGGACTTGTAGCCAGAGTAGCTGGCATTAATGCTGCCATCAGTCAAGAAAATGTGAAAGAACAATTCCCACAGTTATTCAGCGGATTGGGAAAATTAAATGGAGAATACAAGGTAAAGCTGAATCCAGACGCAAAGCCATACTCTTTGTCAACCCCAAGACGCATACCGCTACCTCTCATGGGCAAAGTCAAAAAGGAACTGAAACGCATGGAAGATCTAGGAGTGATCTCAAAAGTTGAACAACCCATTGACTGGTGTGCTGGTATGGTCACAGTTCCAAAACCTAACGATGAGGTTCGTATCTGTGTGGACTTGACAAAGCTAAATAAGTCAGTGAGGCGAAGAAAAACCACATGCTGCCATCAGTTGAGCATATCTAGGTCAGCTAGAGGGCGCCAAAGTATTCTCAAAAATTGGACGCAAACTCAGGATTCTGGCAAATCCCTCTTTCTGAAGGACTCCAGATTACTTACCACATTCATCACACCTTTTGGACGGTACTGTTTAACCGCTTATGCTTTGGTATTTCATCAGCACGCAGAGCACTTCCAACGAAGAATGTCGAGGATACTGGAAGGGCTTAGAGGGAGTGCTGTGCCAGATGGATGATGTGCTGGTCTACCCATGATGGCCGCCTGTGGAAAGTGCTGAAAAGGCTGGAAGAGAATGGCGTGACCTGAAAACAGAAAATGCGAGTTTTCAAAAAAGCTCAGTCAAGTTCCTAGGTCAAGTCATCGACGCTCAGGGCGTCAGAGCGGATCCAAACAAGATAAAAGCGGTCGCTGCCATGGAGGAGCCTAGAGACGTCAAGCGGGTGAGACGGTTCCTGGCATGGTGAACCACCTCGGAAATACATACCTCAGCTGGGCAGAAGACACAGCCACTTGCGAGATCTTCTGCGAGTGAAAAATATGTGGACATGGGGACAACCCCAGCAACAGGCGCTTGACAGGCATCAAAGAAGAGCTCAGTAGCCCACCTGTCATGGCACTGTACAACACACAGGCAATTACGGTTGTGTCTGCCGACTCATCCTCGTATGCTTTGGGGAGCTGTCCTGCTACAGAAACAAGAAGACCACACACTGAAACCAGTAGCATATGCTTCACGTGCTCTCAGTGATACAGAAAGAAGATATGCCCAGATCGAGAAAGAGGCCCTAGCAGTCACATGGGCATGCGAACGCTTCTCAGACTTTTCTGGTCGGCATTAGACTTCCACATAGAAAACCGTCCACAAACCACTTGTACCGCTGTTAAGGGTAAAAGACCTGGGATGAACTTCCCCAAGAATCCAGAGACTGCGCATGAGACTGATGCGATATCGCTAACACAATTGCGCATGTGCCGGAAAAACTCCATGGCCACTGCAGACGTCCTGTCGAAGAGCTCCCCAGAAAGGAGAGCCTGATACTCCACTGGAAACGCAGCTGAACCTGTATGTCAACATGATCCTGTCCAGCTTGCCAGCCACAGAGACAAGACTACAGGAAATAAAAGAACACCAAGACAGAGACGAGGTAATACAGGAAGTGAAAAAAGTACTGCCATGAAGGTTGGCTTGACAGATGTAGAATAGATGGGAGAATTCGTCAGTATGCACCGTTTCAGGGAGAGCTAACAGTGGAAAAAGGCCTGTTACTGAGAAATAAAAGACTTGTCATACCCAAAACATTACAGGCAGACATGATGGAGAAACTGCATGCAGGCCATTTCGGCATAGTCAAGTGCCGGGAACGTGTCAGACAAGTCAGTCTGGTGGCCAGGTTTAAGCACCCAGCTCAAGAACCTGGTAGAAGCGTGTGACACCTGTGCGAGAGACAGGGTCCACCATAAGGAGCACTGATGCCTTCTGGACATCCCAGAGAGACCATGGGAGGTCGTAGGAGCCGACCTTTTTGAGTGGAACCAGCATCAGTATCTCCTGATAGTGGATTACCTTTCCCGTTACATTGAGATAGCCAAACTGTCAAGCACTACTTCAGCAGCAGTCATAGAGCATCTCAAGTCTATCTTTGCCAGACACGGGATCCCCTCAACAGTAAGAACGGACCAATGGTCCCCAGTTTTCATCTGATCTTTTTTGTCAGTTTGCAAAAAGGCTGGTAATTTCAACACATCACATCAAGCCCAAGATTCCCTCAGAGTAACGGGGAAGGCAGAACGAGCAGTGAGAACCATCAAACACATGCTGAAGAAGGAGTCTGACCCTTATCTAGCACTCATGACCTACCGAGCCACCCCTTTATCCAAATGGTCATAGTCCAGCTGAATTGCTGATGGGTAGGACGCCATTAGAACCACACTGCCCGTAGTACCATCTTCTCTCCGACCCAGATGGACTAATCTGCAACAACTGAGACAAAAGGAGCAAGAAAGCAAAAAGAGACAGCAGTGTGACTTCAACAGACGACACAGAGCTCACCATCTGCCTTGGCTCAACACTGGCCATCATGTCTGGGTGTCAGACACCAAGGAAAGAGGGACAGTGCTGAATGCTGCCCACACACCGAGGTCTTACTTGGTGGAGACCCCCAGTGGAGTTCTTCGCCGTAATCGACGGCATCTCGTCAACACACCTGTTGCCCCAGGAGAGCCTGAGGACTCGCCTGATGCTCCACCGGACACCGCTGCCGCGGAACCACTGCCAGCAGCGCACAATTCTGCTGAACAGGAACACTTGCAGTCCTGGTCAGAAAAGATACCCGGCAAGAGAGAGAAGAGTGCCAGGGCACCTGAGAGACTTTGTTACTAGTTAGAGTACTGAGTGGCCCAAGGGGCAGAATAACCCCCTCACTCATTTGAAGGACTGAGCAGTCTACCTCACCTTCATAGTTAGTTGTGTGCTGTTGAGTGTTTTGTATGTGACTTTATGTATTGTGATTTTGTGAAGTTCGAGTAATCTCTGTTGAGAATATTTAGTTGTAAGAAAAGGACATTACAAATATAGAGTATTGAAGAAATGGTAGAATGAGTTCAATAACGAGTTGACAGTAAAACAAAGAAATATTGATACTTAACTGAAATGTTTATTACAGAACTAAGAAAGGGGGATGTTATGTTAGTGAATGAATGCTGCCCCCTAGAGGCTAGAGAGTTCAGGAGTTGTATGATGTACTGAACACGTTACAGTAAAGCTCCAGTCATATCAATCCGGTGTTGTCTCGTCCTTCTTAAGTTATAGGGTCTACACCTAATAACACAACAGCACCCTTAGTGAATATGAGCAAAACAGGCTATGAAAAAATGTCTTTGCTGTTTATCCTCTTGGGTTTTCACTCAAAATATTCACAAAAATCTTACCAATTTTAGTTATGTTTTACATTTTTAAGTTCATCTGTTTGATTAGGAACTCTTAAGTGGTCAACCATAACTTCCTGTTTCACTGGGCTATAAATATGAGGTGACACAGGCCAAATTCTATTAGTCATTCACCACTATGGGAAAGACCCAAGAACACAGTGAAGATGTGCAACGAAAAGTTGTTGAGCTTCACAAATCAAGAAATGGACATAAGGAAATCTCTACACAGTTGAAAATACCCATTTCCACTATCATGGAAACAATTAAGAAGTTTAAAGCGACAGGAGATGTTAAGAATCAGCCTGGAAGAGGACGTGTGTGTACATTGACCCCACGCACCGTGAGGAGGATGGTTCGACTGGCAAAAGAATCTCCAAGGATCACAGCTGGAGAATTGCAGAGGTTAGTTGAGTCTTGGGGTCAGAAAGTCTCCAAAACTACCAGCAGAAGCCACCTACATCACCACAAGTTGTTTTGGAGGATTGCCAGAAAAAAGCCTCTGCTATCATCAACAACAAACTAAAGCGCCTACAGTTTGCCAAATGTAAGTCAGACTTTCAATGGGACCGAGTTATATGGTCAGATGAGACCAAAATAAAGCTTTTTGGCAACAAACATCAAAGGTGGGTTTGGTGTAGACAGAAAGATAGCCATACAGAAAAGCACCTCATACCCACTGTGAAGTATGGTGGCGGATCTTTGATGTCGTGGGGCTGTTTTTCTTCCAAAGGTCCTGGACATCTTGTTAGGATACATGGTATCATGGACCATCAATTACCAGCAGATATTAAATGAAAACCTAACAGCCCCCTCTAGGCCGCAATGTGAAGCACGAAAAGTCCTTTAGAAAATGAATCCCGCTCCACAGGCGTGCATCTACACAATATTTAGTTCATAAAAAAGAAAGAGTCGTGCTTAGCTACCAAAAAAAAGTTTGTCGCTGACTTTCCAGTCAATTTTTGGTGCGTCTATGTTTTATGCCGAACTAGTTACCAATAAGGTAGCTGCTTTTTGTCAACAGAGTTGCAAGATGGCGTCCACCATGCCTTCGTCGAGCAGTACGGAAGACGAAGAAAATGCACCGGAATGTCTTAATAAATCAAAAAACAAACATTGTTTTATGCATATTACTTCAGTCAAGCACGAGGAGGTACATTATTTCACCACTACACGATGGAATACATACAGGACAAGCCTACAAACGTGGCTCGGGTTGGAGGATGCTGGCTTCCATCACACATGCTACCGTAGATTTACGGACAAAAAATCCATCGCAAAGGTGGAAAGACGTCTCGCACGTGAGAGACAAGAAGCGACGGAAGACCACGAGGCCATTCCATCGACTTCTAGGGGCACGAGTCCAACAAAGAAACTGCGATCCAGGTCAGGGCTGCCAATCGCAGGCTCTGGCCCCGTTCTTCCTGCCCTGTGCATAATTTGCCAAAAAAAGGAGAAGTTCATCAACCGAGCAGGCAAACGACAAAGGGATCCTCTGTCAAAGGGCTGAAACATTAACAGCAGGTAAACACCACACACACACACACTGTGGTTGAGTGACTGAAAGGTACAATTATGTGTGAGAACTCATTGGAGTTATCCTTTTGTTTTGTTAAGGCCAATTGCAGAAAGCTGCAGAGTTGAAGGATGACCAAAGTATTCTTTTAGATATAAAAGACCAAGACTGTGTGGCTCTGGAGGTGCAGTACCACAAAGGCTGTTATAATCAGTACACCAGTTTTTGACGAGGCCTGAAAACCAGAGAAAGAACAGTAAGTTATTTATTATATTGCATTTCAAGGAGCTACTAACTTAACATTATATAAGTAAACATTCAATCTGCATTCTGTTGTATGTGCACACAATCACAACACTTATTCATTTCTTTCCTTCTCATTCATATGTGTTCTAGGAATGAGCCCACGTTTGAATGTCAGCTATAAGATATTCTGTGAGAGGATCATTCGCCAAAGGCTGCTGTCAACCAAGAGGTGCTGAGAATGGGCCAGCTGAGGAAGGCCTTCATTGAACTGGTGAAAGCAAATGAAGGTCTTGATGCTTCAAACTACAGGTAACTGCAATGCATTTTTCTCTCAAGTCTTATTATTTGTCATGTGCAAGTCCAGCTTTACACAACATGTGTGTGACAGGCCTGAGAAACTGTTTTTAAGTCTTACTGTTTGCACAGACAGTTGGCAACAAGGAGCACAGCTGGTGTGTGTGTGTGTGTGTGTGTGTGTGTGTGTGTGTGTGTGTGTGTGTGTGTGCGGTTTGTGATGTTGTGTGCCTTTCTTGGGCATCTTTGGTGTTAAATGTGCTGTATGGCAGATAGGTTCTAGCCTGTAATGTCTTGTACCACCTCCACCACTCTCTGCTTTTCATGATACTCCTGTGACTCCTAATTGTCACTGTTTTGTTGTGTTGCAGACAGGATATGTTGAAGAAGAGGCTGACTCATGATTTCCCCCAGCTGGTGTTTCACATGCCCTTGGTGCGCAACATCTGCGAGCTGGTTTTTACAGAGACCCTGTCAACCCGTACACTCGTGGACATGCTACCTTACCCATCAGGTGCGGAAACCACACAGTCTAGTGAGTTGAGCCAGACAGACAGCGAGACTGAAAAAGGGACAACAGAGTGCCAAACAACACAAGAGGACGCAAGGACACTATATACAGCAGCGTTGTTCTTAAAAAGACATCTTAGTGACACTCCTGGCATGTCATGCCCATGGCCTCCAACCTCTGAAAATTTGAATGTCACTGAAGCACAAACTGTTGTTCCCCTTGCGCTATACAATCTAGTAAGCTGGATTATAGGTGCCTCTGAGGAGCCAACACTGGATAATTTTGTAGACATTGCTGATGCCTTGCACTTGAAAGTGTTGTCTGTTTGTCAAGACATTGTGTACCTTGCTTCCAAGGGCCGTAAGCAGACACCTAAGTCCTTGACTTTAGGTTTGACTGTTCGACATTTAACAGGATCATCACGCATTGTGTCACTGCTTAACAAACTGGGACATTGTGCATCATGGGGCACAGTTTTGAGTCTAGACACTAGCCTTGCCCAACTGACACTAGAAGAAGGTGGAGACAAAATACCAAAGGCATTCTCAAAGAGGGCACCCAAAACACTTGTGTGGGATAACATTGACTTTGGGGAGGAGACTCTTATCAGGTCGTGGAACTACTCACCATACCAATGGAATCATGCTCCAGAGTTTGACCATCGAGCCTATGTCCACAGCAATCAGACAGCCACTAAGGAAGGGAGTTTCCTCATTCAAAGCCCCCCCCAAAATGCCTATAGAACCGTACCATCAGTCCAAAAGGCAAGGGCCACACTTTGCTGCACAAGCTGAATTGGCATATGTTTTTGTGAAGTCCACAGATACAGATAGATGTGTAATCCCAAGCTGGACAGGTTTCCATACACTGCTTCAAGGTGAAAATACTCTGCAGAAGTCAGCATTGTATTATCTTCCAGTAATTGAGGCCTCACCAACAGAGATGTCAACAGTGAACACTATCCTGAAGCGAAGTGTCCAGATGGCTGATCAGCTAGAACTGGATCATATAGTTTTAGTGTTTGACCAGGCTATATATGCCAAGGCACAGCAAATACGCTGGAAGAATGATGACTTTACACAACTGTCAACAGTCCGATTAATGATGCCATGGTTTTTTGCCTACGATCGAGTAAACTATGCTCGATATTTACCTGCGTACTGGCTGGAAATGGTGAATTTGCCCATCACACATCCCTCTTGCCACAGTGAGATGAATGTGAAAGGCCAGTGGACTGTCCAGCGACAAAGTGTTCATGGATTTGCCTCCATTGCTTGCGACCAGGCTATTGAGCAAACCCTTAACAGAGATGCCAAGACAAAAGGTGCTTGGACAGGGATCACACAAAATCGGTCTGCTGTGTATCGCTGGATACTGTCACAGCATTAAAGAGCCGCTATAGCAAGACAGTGTGAATCAATGGCAGGGATATCACCTGAGCTGAGGACTCGAAAAGACCTTGACAACACCCGCATCGATGCTGATGAAAAGGCTGTGAGCAGAATCATTTCCACCATTGGTTCCATGCTCAACCCTTTTGATGTGTACCAAGACGGCATTGTGTGTCTTAGCTCTGGAAGAGTAGCAACAGCAGAAATCATGAATGATTTGCTTGTTGCCTCAGAAAAGGGTGAAAATGCCGTAAAAGAATTTATGGACCAGAGACTGGTATCGAATTCAGTTGACATATTTGCTCCCATAAAATCACAAAAACTCAAGACCTTCAATGATCAGGTTAAGCCAAAAGAAAAATCTGCAGCAGGCAAGGAAGTGATTTTGTGTGCTGACAAAAAGTTGTTTTCCAGGCTCCTCATCCTTGGTCAGAGCAGAAAAATTGAAATGAGGGAAATTCTGTCATATTCCTTGGGAACTGTGTCCTATCCATTAGCAAGTGCTGATGGTTTACTTGCCAAAACAAATACATCAGCTCTCATGGACCCAGTGACGTGTGGTGAGGTTCGTGGCTGGTGAGGCACTGACTCTTTCAGAGTCAAATTTACAAATATATAAACTAGTGCTGTCAGTTTAACGCGTTATTAACGGCGTTAACGCAAACCCATTTTAACGCCGTTCATTTTTTTATCGCGAGATTAACGCGATTTTTTTTTTTTTTTTTTTTTAGATTAACATTCTTTTTGGCCTCGCAAACTGTGTAGTAGGCTAACGTTACGGTTTGAGTGAATTGTGAGCGCGATACGGTGAAATGGATGATAAAAAGCTTCTGAATGGAAAGTTTACTTTTAAAAGTTGTGTTGTCCAAAAGAAGTGAGCTTCACTGTTGTCTGAAAATGTCAACAGGCAGCTGGCTGAAAGCAAAGAAGTAGTAGGCTTACCTTTTATTGGTAACCTAACTGTTACTGTTCATTGTTTCTGAAATAAGAGGCCTGACTGCTATGTTCCCAGCAAACTTGAAAAAAAAGAAAATATTAAGCCATGGTTTAACTGCACTATTGCCTGAGTCCTTGTTTACCTGAAATGTGCACTTTATAATTTTATTTTGTACCGCCCTGTTTGGCAATGTTGGTTTTCAATAAAATAAAACATTTGCATAAAGCAAGCCAATCCACTTTTCCATGTTGATAAGGGCATTAAAATAAAAATAAAATGATGGAAAAAATAAATAAACGAAGGGACATTTAGAATAAATAAAAAAAATGCGATTAATCGCGATTCATTTTGAGTTAACTATGACATAAATGCGAATAATCGCGATTAAATATTTTAATTGTTTGACAGCACTAATATAAACCCAATGGAGTATCTAAGATCACCATTCAATTGGCAGATTTCACATTGACTACTGGTAGTTTTTCATATCAGCATTCTTTACACACACATAGGTAAGGTGCATACAGTAGGCAGCTGCTAGCTTGTGATGAACTCATGTGTAAATATTATGCACTCATGAATATGAACTCGTGAATATGAACTCTTTCTTACGAAGTTGCACAAGCACCCTGAGGGTTTCTACCTTTTCCCATTATAATTTTAAGAGTTAAATCGAGGATACTTTAACATCAGCTAGATAACCAGCTATCATTTCTTGCAAATTGAACTCTTCCGATTAACTCGTAAGGTTATTAAGTGTCCTTAGCTAGCTAATTAGCTAACGTAGCAACAGGATAACCATTGCAACCAGGAAACACAACTTACCTACAATTTAAGTTTAATTTCTCAAAATCAGCTCACCAATAAAAAGCAGTCTTCGGTTCAAACTGATCACAACCACTTGTGTGATGTTAAATGGCTTCACATAGACATAAAACAATCCCAAGAGAAATAATGGGAAATCAACGGAGCTGCCGCTGTAAGTTCAAAACCAAATTTATTCTTGAGGTTCCAAACATGTTCAAAGCAATTTGGCTTTGAATGTGAGAAGTCGATCGAGTTATCTTCTGTCACGTCGTTTGAAGCAAACCTTTTAGCTCCGGCATTGGTCTCCCATTATTAATCATTTCGCGTTTGGACTGAAAGTCCAGTTTTGAGAACTGCTTCAGCTTAGCAATAAAATCTTCCATTTTCGCCGTCAAGGACCAGTAGAAGTGTAGAAGAAGAGCAACGTTCCCCAGCATAACCCCGACAGGTGCGCTCTCGCCCGCCCCCTTCATTGAGGCAGAGGTACTGTGTGCCTCACCTACATGATTTTTCAATGCGTTTTGAGCTCAGCTCAAAGGTTCTACGCATGCGCACGCATGCGTAAAACCCAGTTTGGAGCGATTGCGCAATCCTAGGTGAGGCACTGCCTCACTAGCTCCCATAGACAATACATGGTGCCTCACCTGACCGCACGTCCCTTGTTTTCTCCCGTCTATTTGAATAGGACATGCGCAAATTCAGCGAATTCAGGGATTTTGATTATAAAAATGCTCGAAATGATTGGAATCATGCAGAAATTACACCTATACCACAGATTAGTAGAGAAATATGAATATTTATTTTATTTTATAATTTATTTATTTTTTTACTTTTCAAGAGCTCTGCCTCACCTGCCTCATATGACCGCACGTCCCTGCATGGACCTATTAGAGAAAAAAGGTGGAGACTGCTTGGTTGACCAAGTTCCAGTGGATGGTGCCATTCTTTTTGATGGCATGGCAGTCATGCAGGCCATGCGATCCAGACCAGATACATTTGGAGAGCTTGCAGAGACCATACTGCAGAACATACTCCAACTCGCTTTGCAGCACAAGTGTACACGCATTGACTTTGTCACTGACCAGTATCCACTCATCAGTATCAAAAACATAGAACGGTCATGTAGAGCTGATGCAGGGTCACAACGCATGCAAATCTTTGGCCCGAATCAGAAGACCCCAACCCAATGGAAAAAGTTTCTCTCAGAAGGAACAAATAAGGAAGCACTTGCCGAATTCCTGTATGTTGCATGGAAAAATGCAGACCTTACAGCAGTGGGCAAAAACCTCTGCTTGTACATAGCACATACAAATCAATGTCACTGTGTGACTGTTAAGGAGGGTGTACAGTCTGTTCGTGTTGTTGAAGACCTGCAGTGTGATCATGAAGAATGTGACACAAGGGTGTTTTTACATGCACAACATGCTGCACGGGAGCATAAAGCTGTCATCATCAAGAGCTCTGACACTGATGTGGCAGTCATTGCTGTAAGTGTGCAGACAGATTTGCCATGCAGTTTATATGTTTTCACAGGGACTGGCAACAAGACACGTATCATTGACATTACCAAGGTGTCATCAGCTCTCGGAACCAGTTTGTGTTCAGCCTTGATCGGAATTCACACATTCTCTGGGTGTGACTCCACAATTGCCTTTTATGGCAAAGGAAAAAGAAAGACATTTTCTGTTGCATGTGAGAAAGGTGAGTACCTAAAGGCTTTTAAAAGTTTAGGTACTAACTTTAACTTGGAGCAGTCAACATTTGCACTTCTTTGCCAGTATGTATGCCACTTATATGATCAGCCAGCTGCCGATAACGTAAATGAAGCTAGGTACAAGGCTTTCTGTATGGCATCATCAGCCTTGCCAGAATTATGCATTCCTCCTACAACTGATGCCCTCCATTAGCACTGCAAAAGGGCAAACTACCAGGCTGCAATAATGAGGTCCTGTCTCAAACAAAACATAAGTGCTCCATCACCTGCTGGATATGGTTGGCAAATAGAGGATGGGACCTTGCACATCACCTGGATGACCAGAAATCCGGCCCCTGACAGTGTTTTGCATGTGATACACTGCGGCTGCAAAGGTGCCTGTGAGACAGGCAGATGTTCCTGTTTTTCTGCAGGATTGTGTTGCACAGACTTATGTCGTTGCTGTAATTGTGCCAACACAAAAGAAACTGAGGAACTGGAAGATAACTGTCCTGACACTGACAGTGAGGACTGAGTGTCCTTAATCTGTTATTTCTTATTTAGTTTTGTACAGTTTTATATATCATATTTCATATTTTTCATAAAGATTGTTTTTATGGTTCATCAGTGTTGTTTTCATTTGTGGAAGAATGAATGAATGAATGAATGAACGAACAAATGGTCATTGGTATAAGTGCAATTACTGCCTTTTATTGATACAAGGAAGGAGGTTTATTTGTCACATACATAGAAATACTTACGTAAAACATGTAGTGAAATTTCGTTTGGTGTTAAGCTTTTTCTGTGCGAGTGTGAAGAAAGAAAGATCAAGAAATATTTGTCATAAATAGCAAAAGGAAGTATAAAGTGCAGTGTGTGTACAGTCCATGTGCAAGTGTGAAAAAAAGTGTAATTGCTGTTTATATAGTCATTGTGTGTGTTCAGGATACGGAATGCTTGAGGAAAGAAGCTCCTCCTCAGTCTCTCTGTTCTGGTCTTGTAGCAGCAGAGACGTTTGCCTGACCTCAGTGTTTTGAAAAGTCCATGGTCAGGATGTTAGGAGTCCTTTACAATACTTTGGGCCCTGGTACGTAGTCTTCTCTTGTAGGTCTCCTGCAGAATAGGGAGAGGTGCTCTGATGATGCGGCACTGCAGTCGCAGGCTATACAGTTCCCATACCAAGTGATGATGCTGTCAGGACACACAGCTGATGGGTGCTGATGCTCTGAACTTCCTCAGCTGACGTAGGAAGTACAGTCTTTGCCTTGATTTCTTCAGTGTGTGCTGGGTGTTCACAGTCCATGTTAGATCGTCAGTAAGGTGTATTCCCAGGTATGTCAAACTTGATCTAAATGACTTAACATAAGCATAACATTATCGTATATTTGCCTCATTGTTCTTATTGGACGCGGCTATGTATACAGCACTATTTAGAATTAATTTAGCCCACTTTTGACGATGTTCGTGTTTTCCTCTTTATCGGTAACGTCGAATCTAACCACGGGAGCCGCCATCTTGCCATTCTGTTGACAAAAAGCAGCTACCTCATTGGTGTAGAACGATCACGTGTCGAACCGTGCCACCACTCGCGACCAAGATCCTATCCCCACCTCCTAGTCCCCACCTGCTTCAAGCAGGACACCATCATCCCCATACCAAAGAAAACATTCATCACCTGCTTAAATGACTACCGCCCTGTAGCACTGACCTCCACCATTATGAAGTGCTTCGAGCGGCTGGTCAGAACCCACATCTGCTCTACCCTTCCGAACACCCTGGACCCCTTTCAGTTTGCTTACCGCCCAACCAGATCAACAGATCCCATTGCCCTAACAGTGCACACCACTCTCTCCCACCTGGAAAAGGGCAACACATATGTGAGGATGCTGTTCGTGGATTACAGCTCAGCATTCAACACTATTGTGCCTGCCAAGCTCGTCCCGAAGCTCAGGAGCCTGGGTCTTAAAACACCCCTGTGCAACTGGATCCTGGACTTCCTGACGAGCAGACCCCAGGTGGTGAGAATGGGCAATCACACCTCCTCCTCACTGACCCTGAGTACCGGGGCCCCCCAGGGCTGCGTACTCAGTCCCCTCCTGTACTCCCTGTACACGCAGGACTGTGTGGCAACACACAGTTCTAACATCATCCTGAAGTTTGCAGACGACACTACCATCCTGGGTCTCATCTCTAACAACGATGAAACCACCTATAGAGATGAGGTAAGGGGCTTGGTAGCATGGTGCCAAGACAACAACTTGTCTCTCAATGTCTGCAAAACCAAGGAGATGCTCGTGGATTTCAGCCCCCCCCTTTTTCCTGCCCATTTTTCCTGCCCTTTTTCTTCCTGCTGGTCGGCATGCCATCTGCCCGGGCCTTCGTAAGCCGTTGCCGTCAGACCTGAAGGAGGACACAGACAGCGCTGCTGTGTGCCTTAGCCGGGATGGAGCGCCAAGCTGACCGCAATCGCTCCAAGGCCCCCCCTTATCGCGAGGGTCAGCGTGTCTGGCTGGCAAACCGGGACATTCCACTCAAGGTGGGGTCTCGGAAACTGGCTCCCCGCTTCATCGACCCTTTCCCCATTTTGAAAGTCATCGGCCCTGCTGCTGTCTCCCCCCCACCCTCCGCTGCATCCACCCCACCTTCCACGTGTCCAGGGTTAAGCCCTTCATCTGCAACCAGCTCTGCCCTGCCCCCAAGCCCCCTCCTCCACCACGGGTCATTGATGGCTCAGAGACTTTCACAGTTCATCAACTCCTTGACGTTTGCCATCGGGGCCGTGGCCTCCAGTTCTTTGTGGACTGTCCCATTGTGGACAGCTCCCTCGTTGGAGACTTTCTAAAGACTCATCCTGTTGCCCCAGTTAAGACGCCAGGAAGCGTCCGTAAGAGGGGGATACTGTTAGTAACTGTGCTGTTTGAGTTCTTGTTTTTTGGGCAACATTTGCTTTTTGTTTACATTCTGATCATGTGGTGGTGTCGGGTGCTTTCTGTTTTTGTTTTGAAAAGCCATGTGGCTCTGACTCCACCCTGTCCTTTGTTTGTTTTCCCGCCATTTTGTGTGCACACCTGATTTCAGTTTATTGCAATTGGTTTGTGGGTATTTAAGCCCGGTGTGTCCTGTTTTGATTATAGGATTTTTGACCTTTGCCTGCCTGTTGACTACGAGACTGCCTTTGCCCTTTGGATTGTTGCCTGAGAACTTTATTAAAACTCTGAAACTTGAGCTGTGTTGTCTGCAAGTGGGTCCTTCACTACTGAGAGTCGTAACACAATGGGTGCAGTGACAAGAAGTAGTGGAACAGTGGGTGATCTTTTTAGGCACACAGTTTTAGATACCTGAAAGGCTACTATGGTAAATGTGTTTGCACACTGACTTATGCTATTTTCAGCGTATATAGCTGCCCTAATTAAAGATAAATTTTGCTGTACTAAATCACAAAATGACCATGATATGTCATCAGAGATTAAGGAAACATGCTAAACTGAAATACTGGCTTCTTCGACAACAATACTACAGCCAGTATATTCTCCTTTTTGCTAAAGCAACCCTGGAGTGGCTCAAAAACAATGAAGAGAATATTGTAAAATGGCTCAGTCAAAGCCCTGATCAAAGTCCTATTGAGAATCTGTGGCACTACAGTCCAGGACGGCCATCCCATCAACCTAGATGTTCTACATACGTAAATTCTACGAAAAAATAATGGGGGAAAACACTCCTGGACAATGAGCAAAGCTGGTACTGACTTAAGGCTGTTTTTGCAGCATAGGGGTTCTTTACCAAGAATGAATGTATAGTATATACAGCAGGTAAAAGAAAGAATAATGCACAATCAAATGTCATTCTACGTTTTCAAATAAAAAATCCAATATGGTGTCCTTTGGTACTCTTCAGTTAGCAGTGGCACCATGAGACAAAACACTTGTTCTTTATTTGCTTTGTCAAATCTTTATGAGATAGGGTAAGGGCATTGATATGCCTGCTGACAAAAATCAATAAAGATTCAATAGACCTTTCTCTCAAGTGCGCCCTTCTGCGCCCTGCAATTGTTGAGCTGAACAAAAAAAATGACTTTTTCAATCTGAAGCGCAGAGGGAAATTGGATATATTTTGATTATTGATTATACGCTGTGTCTTTTGCAAGAACAAGTACACAATTTTATATACATTCTTTGAGACATTGTATTGATAAAACGTCTGTGGAAATACTTGCCTGCCTAGTCCGAAATAGAGATGGGGTGCTTATGAGTGCCTGTGCCTCTGATCTTAAAGCCAAAGAGAGCACCTGTGCAGTTCTTGAAGTTCTGCTGATCAGATTCCATGGACTATGCCTATTTTGTCTCGTAAGTGCAACACGCCAAGATATTCTCAACACATTGAGACATTGTGTTAGGTGTGGCAGTGACACAAGGAAAACATTTTCATTCACTACATTTTAGGCAAGGAGGTAGTGTATATATAAGGAGAAAAGTTAACATATTTAGAAGGGCAGACATTTGACACAGGTCACATCACTACATAACCACTTCCGGCATGTCAGTGGCTCCACCATGTGGACACACATGGTGTCATGTGCATGTCTGTAAACTCAGATTACTTCAAAGAGGTCATGGTCTTTCTTATTATTGTGGCAGAGCGCATAATCGTGTTTTGTCTAAATTGGATTCTCTTACCGTAAGGAAAGATAGTTCTATCTGCAGTTGGCCCAAATGCAATGTGTCACTGAAATTGTGTACACGAGAGCTCAAAATGGATGTTAGTTAGAATATCAGAAATGTGTTCATTTTGATTTTATTTCCTACTGTAACTTCACGATAAAAAAAGACGACAAAGGTTAAAAGGAGGGTGATATACATAATTACATACAATACATATATCTAATTGCACATATTTCCAAGACAAGACTTAAAAGCTTTAAAACATTTCCTGCTGGATATGTGGAAGGTTTTTATAGGTCTGATGGACATGAACCACATGCATACCCACCTAAGGAATTCCAACTGCCTGCTGCTTCTCTCTCCCTCCCCATATGAACACTCATGCCTGTTCATCTGACCTGGTTGTCATGGAACATTGTCCACTCAGTCCGGTGAAACTACATTTTCTTGAACTTTTTTTGCACATGGCAACCATTTCTAACATGCATAATATTCACTATTGAGGTTTATTAAATGTTTTCACTTTTAGATCACCTCTTTCTTTTGTTTTATGCTATTCTATCTTATGTTCACTGATTTCTCCTAAATGTGGTTTGTAGTAACTGCAGTACTGAGTACTACAACAAGAGGGCATCAGCGGGTTTGGTTCTAAACAGCTCCCTTGAGAACGGCAGCTATGTAATAACCATAAAAGCTGCCTGTTTCTGTTATAGAATGAAATAAGGAAAAATAATATATATGTATGTATACTCACATTCTTTAAATTGATTGTTGGTCGGACAGAATACTACATCAATCACGTATTTCTTTTTAAATTTTCATTTTTATTCTTTTTTTTACTCATTATCGCAGAACATAAAACAATACTGTGGGTTTAACCACATACACTATATATTCACTTAATACACCACACAGCTACAATGAGAGAGACCGAACAAAAAGAAAACACTTTTATACATACTGCATACTTGGCATTAAATAATAATAATAAAAAAAAAAACCAGAATCAAGAACAATCTTTAACCCATAAAGGAATGTAGCTGCCAGTTTTCTTATGTATATATGTTTATAGGTTATGATCATAGCTCCGACCATGACTCCGCTAAGAATTTCGAGAGGGAGAGGGGGCACACTACATAATTGAGGAGAAAGTGTGACAGTGTATGTGTGAGTGCTTGTGGATTCATAATAACATAAACAGTTAAGGGTAACACACTAAAAACAATTGTCATGTCAATTTCTGTATCTAATTCACTAGAACAAGTTTTTGTTTAACAGTCTGTTCTCTTCAATAGTATAAGGATCTTTATGTCTACCTGTGAAATGTAATCAGGCATTCAAAGTCTTCTTCAAGTACCATATTTAGTAATTAAGGACAGACTGTATCTTGGAAAGAGTGCTTTTTATAATGATGAGTATTTTTGATTCACATGTGATAAACAGTTTCCATTACTTTACTTAAAAAATAAGATCAGCACCAAAGACATTTCCTAAAGCACACTGAGGGATGGAAACAATGGTTCACCTTTCATTTTAAGAGCTCAAAAACAAACTTATGAAAAAAAGAAAAATGGCTTCTTGTTCTTTCCCATTATTCCACAGTGAACTCCAGGGTTAGCACCATAGTACTGGGCCTCTGCAGACATGTTTTTGGGGAGAGACCTTTCTGTGGCATGATCCCATGTTTTTTTTCCATCCTATCTTCCATTCTCCACATTTCATGGAGAGGAATACAAAAATGGGTGTTAACTGGAGAACGCCAAAAAGAGGGGGGATGCTCATGCACAAACGAGTTTAAATAGGGGTCAGAATATCTTATGCTGACAAAATGTCCGCTGAGTTCTACTGTTGCCTGTTAATGTTTACATCAAACTCTAGAAAAAGGTTTAATGATTTCAAAACCTGGTGGAGAGTGAGAGTGCTGGAAACCTGCCATGAAAAGTGCTGCAATGGGACGGGGGGATTGATTTGGGTATGTGATGGGAAATAAAAACACATGGCCGCACAGCCATATTGACTTATGGGGAAGGGCTGTTCGTCTGTTTATACAATTTATGGTTCATGATTCCAACATAACCGCTGTGGATTCTTTTTTTTTTTTTTTTTTTTAAGAATGAGCAGTTCTTCATTGTGTACATTTATTTTTCGTTCTTCACTATCATCCTAAAACAGTCTTGAGTTTTAAACGGGTTGTTTTGTTACCTGGTTCATAGAGAGGGTTGTTGAGGAGAGGGAGCGGTTTGTGTTAGAGGTATTGGTGTAGTACAGTACATATGAAGAGCAGGACAGCAGTATAAGGTATACATGTTACAAACCAAACACATCAGGTTGTCTTTATCTGTTGTTTTAAGGGCTTGACGTACTGACAATTGTTGACTAGAAATCACGGAATCATTCATGGTGTAGTCATGACACCTCACCAGTTAAATAATCTTACCTAAATATTTAAATATTTACATTTCTATCTCTCCCAATAAACTTCCATTAAAAGAAAAACTTTGTTTCAAGTTATCCATAATCCGCTTTTTTTCTCAATTAAAATCAGGATTAAAAGTGCTTTTATAAAATCTTTTTCTTCTCTATGTACAATTTGTCTTAGTTAAAATGAAACATTAAAAACAAAATGGAAAAAACAACCACAATAAGAATAATCATTATTATTATATAATAAATAATAATAATAAAAAAAGATCACAACGTGTATGTAGGCAGCAAGCACTCACTCTGAGGCATCTGCATGTTTGTAGCATGCTATGACTAGTGACCAGTGACTCTACAACATGAGGTATAGAGAGCTTCTCACTACCGAATGAGCACCAACGTCCCTATTAGCGGTAAGCACCATGCAATGTCCAGCCCTCCGTAAACCAGCTGTAGCCCTCGCCATACTCCTGACAGATGTGGTCAAACACACTCCCACCCACACAAACAGAAAGCCACAGGCCCTCGGTCATACACACACACTTATCTAAAACAAACGCAAACACACGGACAGACAGACACACGCACAGGCTAAAAGCTGAGATGTCATGCTTTGCTGATGTGTGGTAACTGGAGGGCTCCACCGTCTAAACCTCTGCCTAAATCTCCAGTGACAGGGTCTGAGGAGGGGGGGACATAATGCCACCCTCTCTGATGACAAAGTAAAGAAAACGACCCTTATTAGCACCAAACTCCAGCATTAGTCTCAATAGCTTGAGAAGACTGAGCCGAAAATGAGAACTCCTAAAATTCCACGTGCAGTGCTCAAAAGGGAGTGCCTGATGGTGTGTGTGTGTGTGTGTGTGTCTGTGACTGTGTTTGAGAATGTGTGTGTGTGTCTATGTGTGTCGTGATTGACAGTAGGCCATCAACAGTCGCTGCAGCACCGATGAGAGAACTATATGAGCACCATTTCACTGGAGAGACATGAGACTCTTTCTCATTCCCTCACTCCATTTAAGACCCTTGCGGCTGCCCGTAGGATGTGCCTGATTGAAATCTGCTGTGAGAGAGAGAGAGAGAGCACCGTTGATATAGCTTCAGCTGTAGGCCAGTGCAGCAAGTAGGAGACACGAGTGGGACTCGTATGCCCTTCTGGAAAACACGATGAAGAAGCACCGGAGAGGAGAGGGTAGCCGATTTTTAGGGCCTCCCTCCTTAGGCTAGCTGAGGCACAGAAAAAGTGCTCCTCCGGTGGTGTGCGTCAGGACTTCTCCCGGTTTTGGTCACATGCTCATTTTCTGTTTGTTTGTTTCACCTTGAAGTCTTTTTATCCTTTTAAGCAAAGAAGGTCATCTTTCTCTCTCAGTTTCGTTGCAGTTGCACCTGTGTCTAGCCATTGTGAAAAAAAATCCTCTTCTGTTCCAGAGGTGGACCGATGGAAAAAGGCCAAAAAGAAAAGTAATAGAAACTCATGAGACGTGACAGAGAGGTCACTCTTACACGACCGTTTAAAAAAGGGTCTAAAATATTAATATCAACATGAGTGAAAACAATAATATTAAAATAAAAAACAATCATCTTCATTATGTAACAACAATACCTGCAATATCGACGTTTACAGTAACAATAGCAATCGTAATATTGATAATTATAGTCATAATAATAATTAGGGGATCATTCAATGAAGGTGAAGGAACAATGAGATCCTCTCATGAAAGAGAGGAGAAGAGCACCATGGGCAGCGTGTCTGTTGAGAAGATACCCCAACTGCCGCCAAATATGAGGTAAAAAAAAAAAACAAGAGCAAACAAGTCAATTTCCCCTGCCCATCACCCACCTGTTTGGGTGTGCTGGAAGGGGATAGAAGAGCTGGAACGAGAAGCAGGAGGAGGTACAGGGTGACAGCAAGACCTGTATATCTTCCCAGCACTCCTTTATGCCATCCCTGACCATGTCCAAAAGTCCCACAAACCCTCCAGCAGCTGGGCTCAGACCAGTCGGCTGTATGGCCCCGTGAGCTGTGTGTAGGCGTAGGATGACACGGTGATCAGCGAGGAGGTGTTCAGTGTGGGAGCGAGTCGCGTTGCGACCCCCTCCCTCTTGTCCTTGGCTGGCCCGGGGCTGGGACTGGCTGCTCCCGAGGCCCACTTGCGCTTCTTGCCGAAAGCCTTAATGTCCTCCGGGGGCAGGCCGAGCAAGACAGCCTCCTGCTGCCGCTGAAGTGCCCTCTCAGCCAACAGCTTCATCTTGGCCTCCCACAGCGCCAGGCCGTGGGCGGGCTGGTTGAGGTTCTTGTGCTGGTAGAAGACGAGGGAGATGCGCGACGGGTGGGAGCGGTTGGGCCGCATGAGCGGGGTGGTGGCGTGCAGCTCGCGCCGGGCACATTCGATCAGCACCGAGCCGTGGGCAGGAGCCACTGCCACACCACCGATGTTTGGGTCCAGGAAGTTGTGCTCGCTGTCCGACCACACCCCATCGTCATCCAGCTCGCGCTCTCCCTGGCTCTCCGTCTCGCTCTCTGCCTTACAGGGCATCCAGCTGCCTTGAGCATCTGGCCGCTGCAGCATGTCAGGGAACTGGCGTCCCTCTGGGGTTGGGGATGGGGTGCTGCCGGCAACGGAACCGCCGCTAGTCCTCCAGGCTTTCTCCTGGAGCCCAAGTGGAGTGGAGCCCCGACTCTCGCCTACCCGAGAAAGCATCTTATCTGGGAAACCTCCGGCGGGGTTCTCAAGTTTTACAGCTGGGAAGCCGGCAGATCCTGCAGGCCAAGCTTTGGGCTGACCACTTGGTGATGGACTTTCCCAGTGGCGTGGGGTGGAGGGATGAGGAGATGGTGCTGGAGAGAAGCCCTGCGTGAGTGACGGTGATGGAGAAGGAGCTGGAGAGGCCATAGGGGTATTACGGCCATGGAAATGGTTCCACTGCTGTTGTTGTTGCTGCTGGGGGTAAGGGTATTGAGGGTGATGGGTGGGATTCTGGTGGAGCATCTGCTTGTCTGGGGTGAAGGGAGAGTTTGCAGAACCTGGTCTGTGTGGACCCTCCCAGCTTTTGGGCATCAGGCCATTGGGCTTTTGGCTGGGCCAACTCTCGGAAGGCTGCGGGGTGGTGCTGGGAGTGCCTGGACAGCTCTGGGAGCCTGCGTCCTGCCTGCTGTTGCCATAAACCGCGACATCCATGGGCTCCTGCTTAATGATTGGTGTGGCTCTGCGAGACTCTGCTGGGGAAGTGGGAGTGTGGCTTGCGCGGCCATGGGGCTGTGGGGTGTTGGAGGAAGTAACGTACCCACGGGCAGCTGGGTCTTCTGTTTGCTGATCGGGGTAGGCATGTCCCAGCCTGGCTTGCAGGCTTTGAATGTCTGGCTTCTGGTCGATGGATGTGGCTGCTGCTGCCACTCCTTTAGGCCATGATCCACCCCGGCCCTCATAGCCCATGAGCTCCGGAGGGAATAGTGCTTTAGGGGGGTAGTTGCAATAACCGTAGGGCAGTGCAGGAAGATTCGGGTGAAAGCCGTTGATGGGCGCCGCTGCAGGAGTCTGGCTGTTGGAAGGGAGGCCTCCTCTTGCATAGTATCCAGGGAAGGAGTAGGCGTTGTTCATGCCCCCGTAGGTCTCAGCTGTCTGGCCGTTCCCTGGTGCTGGGTAGCCCGGTGGCAGGGCACCATTAAAGGAATGGTATCGATCTACAGGCTCTTTTTTGATGATGGGCTTCATTTCTTGTTTTGGGATTGCTGGGAAAAAGAAGGGATGAGAGGTTAATCATCAGGGCTCCATTCTGAATTCTAGAATGAAAATTCATACATTTTGTTTTGGTGGTGAGCTTGAGAATCATTACAGGTCCTACAATACAATATCAACTAGCACATTGCAATTCTGATACCATCCCCTAGGGGGACAGATTGATCCTTACTTTTTCTTGACTTAGGACTTTTTGCAGGATTTTGGCAACTGGCAGTCAAACACTGCCCACACAGTTCCCCCTTTAGAATACTTCCATTCCTACCTTTATTGCCTTGCTGAAGGTGTGGGGATCCACTATGGATCGTCTTAGTTTTGATGGTCTTCTCTGGTGTCTCTGAGGGCATCTTCTGCCCCTTCTTCTTCTCCATCGCAGCCTTTTTGGCATCCAGCCGGCGCTGGCGGCAAGACTTGGCCGGCTCAGGGAGCTTCCGGACCTCACGTCGAAAGTTGTTTAGCACCTGGATGGCCCCGGTCTGCATCTTAAGGCGCTGGTTCTCCACGCTGCCAAACTCGTCGGCATTGGAAACCTTGTAGAGCGGAAGCACGTGCAGCTGTTCGTCATCTGGAAGCTCACCCACCGTCCGATTGTCCTCTTTCGTCAGAGTGCATACCTGTGAAGAGTTAGAAGGCATGTGAGGACATGACCAGAGGCTACCTTACATCTATGCTTGACTGTTGTGGACAGAGGGGCTTTTACCTAAAGTAAACTAGGCAGCTAAGCATGGACATTGTCTTGGGGTCTTATAGCTAAAGATGATCGCAACTACAGATGGCCTACCACAGTGCAACCGTTGTGCAGGTTGTGCTGGTCTTTGTGGGCGTGGGCACAGAAGTCCATGCAGGCCGTGACTCCAGAGAAGGGCCTCCCTTCCTTCAATCCGAGTCGACAATCTGAACCCTCACTCTCATGCAGACACTGAAGGATAAAAAAGCAAAGGAAACTATTACTTGCGTGACATTTTTAGGTATGCACTGCTTTAATTTTCAAAAAAAATTGCCATGAGAGTATGAAATACATCTTACAGAAGACATCATTAGCACATTTAACAAGGTAAAAGTGTAAATTATATGTACTGTTTAGTGTACCTTGTATACTACTGTCTACATTACTTAAAGCTTGATATTGATGTCATTAACTCTTCCATCCTCTGTTTTTATATTGTGTTACATAGGTCTGAGATAATGTTGCCTTTTTAATAACCTATCTGTCTATCTAAAATCCAATAGAAAAAATGAGAAGGGAACATAATGAAAAACAAAAACCTTTGCCATGTCTCTGCCATTGCCATTTTAGGCCAGAGCAAACACATTTTCCTGCGAATACTGGGTGGCCATTCAAGAAATACACCAGACTAAATAACATTCTTGTAATGACATATTTAGCTTCAGAGAGAACATTTTATTTTCCAATATTATCAAGAAATGATGGTCATCGTGACACAAGAAAACAGCCTATGACTGGGTTATTGCAGAATGTGAGGTTGTGTTTCGGCATTAACTATCAGATACACGAACATTACGAACAGTAACAAAGCTTGCATATCAACACCTAGTATGCACATCAGCCTTACACTGATTTGATATGATTAAAATTAAAATGATTACATTACTTACTGCATGCATTTAGCTATTGTAATGTTGTTGTGTTGTATGTTGTCCCTCATGCAAATACAATGACAATAAAGGCTTTTCAATTTTTCAATTTCATTTCAAGAGTAATCATATTCATTGGGGCGGCAGGGGCTAGCTGCACTGTCTCTCAATGAGCTGTTTCCAGGTTTAAAGATCATAATTTCCACATCACAGACTCCATATTAGCTGTGCACCTCATGCCAAACACAAGCAGGAAAAGCAAGGTAAGAAGGCCAGAGAAGGCAGGATGATTGAAGTACAGCTCCCCAGCCACATCCACATCTCGAAAATCAGGCAAAGACAACATCTAGAGGTCCTCCCTTAAACCCACACTAGCATGTTACGTTATGGTAGCATATTTACACACTATACACATTTGTTGCCAGAGCCGTGAGTGTGACATGATGGGTGGACTCACCTGGTTGCTGTACGCCTTGGGGGCCAGCTGCTTGTACAGGGGAGCCATTTCTGTGGCCAGATCCTGGAAGTTCTCACCGAGATTCCCTTCCTGCACAAAAAGGACAACATTATCAAACCATACAGACACATCATACATCATTTTAGAAAAAAAAACCTTGTCATTAACTCTTTTGCTAATGTTTGTATACCTCATCGGGACGGTCTCCCTGCAGTCTGAACTTGCGGGGAATCTTGCTGCGGGCATACTTGCACCCATTAAAATACATGCTCCAGGAGCACCCAAAGGAGAAGGAGGCACCGCAGGTATCAGGGTCCTTCCCCTGGCAAGCACAGGTGCGACTAGGAGCAGAAAGATAAATCACTCACTTCAGTAAGCACTTTGGGTTTAGCCCAAACATTGTTATGAGGATTCTGACACATCAATAGCTAACCTTTAGATCCAACAACACAGTACTGGGCATATCTTTAATCCAACAATTTGACAACTACAGTTCTGTCTAAACAATAATGAACCTATACTAATTAGGCTACCATGAAATAAACCAGTGAAGCAAAAAGGCAAAACATCTTGTGCACAGATCAGGAATTGTCACTCACTCATCATTGAGTCCACAGCGTCGGCTGGTGGGGTTGCCAAACTTGGTTATTGTCTCAGTGAGCTCTTGGTAGAGCTTGTCGGCAAGGGAACGTGGCACACCATCCCATGCCATGATGAGAATGATGATGACGGCGTTGGCACAGTGGTGCCCTGCCCGGTGGCGCACCAGACACATCAGCTTCTCTTTCTCTCCGCTGCGCCGGATCACCTGAGAGAGAGAGATGTAAGGAGACAGGTAAGGAGGAGGGCGAGAAAGAGAGGGAGGGAAAGAGCATGAGAACAGGAGAACAAGAAAGTTTGATCAAAGTGATGGAGAAATCGGGAGAGGCGGAGACAGAGAGAAAGAGGAAAACAGAGAGAGATGCAGATAATTAAAGAGGGGGATCACTTCAAGCATAGTATGCTAGTAACACGACCTTGTTGCAACATTGTCTTCATGCATGCTTGCTATTACCTGCACCGTAATCGTGAATCCTCCTGGGCACCAATACAGCAGGCAAGGTGAGTGAGTAAGTGAGTAAGTAAGAGGCATTTGTCACAGCACACTTTCTAGTGAAAGCGATGCCACCCACAGCGCTGTTAGCGGTGACACTGCAAGCAGGGGCCATAAATCAATTAGCGGAGTGTGAGTGAAGTGGAGAGTGCGGGAGCGCTGGGTCAGCACTCTCTCCTCCCATGGCCCCCTGCAGCTTTACAGTCAGGGGGGGTAACGACGATCGCACCCTGCTTGGCAGCTCCATGTGTCATCCACCTCCGACACCCCTACCCACCTCTCACAACCTGCCACTTGTAAAAGTCCACACTTCACTGAGGCTGGGAGCTGTTAGGAGACACTGCACTAACAGAACCCTCTCTCTCTCTCTCTCTGCCTTCCTCCCTCCCACCCCACGTTTAACAGACTTAATTTCAAAATGATGTCTTTGCCTTGTCTTTGCCTTTCCTCCCTCCTGCCTCTCACCCTTCCGTTCTCTTTCTCCCCCTCACACATACGTACTCATGCAACACACAAACACCTACACTACCACTGACCTTGGGCCCATTATTCACACTCACACTTCCTCTCTACACAGTGCAGTCACAGTGCACCGAGAGCAAGCATTGATGCTCATACACTACAGAGGTTGCATTCACAGGCCCGGCACACATTATACGCCTCCATCCGGAAGTCAGCATGTTTTTTAAAAAGGTTCATCAGGTGGGATGCACTCAAACATGTGATGGTATGTCACTTTTTAACCACTGCACCAAATGTAAAAAAAAAGTCACAGAATAACCACCATACTTTTTTTGGTATCTTGTGTAAAAGTGTACTCTCAACTTACCCATTTTGCAATTGGGCATCCCTGAGAACTCTTCCCTTCCCTCCCAGTGTAAACCACTTTCTCAATGCGGATGGCCTCTCCCTTTTCTCCATACCTGTGCATGGGCAAAGAGACAGCGGTCACAAAATGACAAGCAGACATCCAACAAATGCAGTCACCACAAAAATTGTGCTCTGTTATAGTTTTTACACAGTTACGGTAAGCACTGCTCATTAACAAACATGCCAAAAACATGAGTTTGAGTAGGAACCCAAGAGATCAGTTTTTGTTAGCGTGATGCTTGGATTAAAGATGTTTTCTAGATACAGTAAGCGTCTCCTCAGCCTTTGGAGCCCGGGGCTGTTCACAGGCTACTGCTGAGAGTCACACCAGTGTGGAGGTGAGGGCCTGCTGAGCTCATCCCAAACAAACTGTAAAACGAAACACTATCTCAAATACGTGTTTCCATGTATGCCTCAGGGCCTCTGTCAGTATGTGTGTGTGTGTGTGTGTGTGTGTGTGTGTGTGTGTGTGTGTAGGCATATTTATCTGTGTTTATGTGGGTGAAGGTTTGTTTGCATGGGGGAGGGAGTGGAGGTGGGGGTTTGCGAAGGGGGCTGGATCCAAATAAAAGTAATCTCTGAGCCCTGACCCCTCCTCTCCTCTGCTCTCCTGTCCTCCCCAGAGCGTACCTGTCATTACGATAATGTCACCCCCCAGCGTGGTCCAAGCGTGGTGACCACATGGGGCTCCTATGAATACAAGAAGCCTCAACAATAATCTCTGAAGCCGGGGGGAGACGGGCGGGTATCCACAGGGGTGGGCCGGCGGGGTCAGAGGGCTCGCCGGGGTCGGGTCAGGCTTTGGCTCTTATGTCATCCAGCCAGCGCACAAACAAAAGGGGCGACCCTTCCTCCCGACCCCAGCCCCCACTCCACTCCCTTTCTGGGGGGAATGATGAGTCATTCCTCCTTTGGAGGCTTTAGAAATGCAGGCACAATGCAGTCAAGCGCCCTCCACTCAGAAAGGCCACGTGAAGACTGCGAGAGCGGCAAACATAAGATTACTCAGCATCTGCTGAGACAGCCTAGTGTGTGAGCTGACTTGGTCCCCACCATTCACTTTCAGGCACATGGATTCATAGTTTGGGACTAGAAATAAAGATTAAGGGCCAGACATGCTCATGATTTACGCAAACCCAAAAACTTCAGCTGCTGTTAAAAGGTGACTGTTGTGAATTAGCATTTTAGCGCATTTTATCTCATCATATAAGGCAGGCATTCTCTTGTTGTGCCAGAGTTTAGATTTGACCTGTAAAACACACTGAATTTTGGAGGATTACAAAAATAATGATCTCTGATCTGATTTACCTTGAGTTGTATAAGTCAAATAATTGTTGTTGCATTATTTTGTGCATGTAAAAGTGTGCTCATTCACTCAAACAGTGACACTTAGACAGCACAAAGGTGGGGGGTGGTAGGTGGTCACTGGGCCGGATCGATGTCTGTCTAAAAGGGAGAGCTGGCATGGCGGGATAGGGGTGTGACGCAGCCTAGCAGTTGACCGAAACGAAGCAAGACTGCTGTGTTGTCACACACCAATCCAACATGATAAGCATAAACATGTTGTACATGATGCACACCAACTTAGCTTGAGTCTGAACATTGCTATAAATGTCCATGGCTTGCAAGAAGTTCAACCGTCATTGTTTTTGAAAGTAACAGAAAGGTACGTTTATTTCCACGCGGATGTTATGGCGCTTTCGAGACAACTCGGAATTTGAAACATCCACCGTGATATTTCCCAGCTTTGACTTTAATGGGTTCAAGCAAAACGTAAATATAATATGAATATAAATATAAATATAATGTGGTGATGACTCATCAGTGGATTTTCCTTCTATCTGCTTATTATAAATAATTATGTGCAACTTTTTTCTTCTTCATTTTGACACACTGCCTCTTCATGCATCTTCTTTACTCGTTATTGACGGCATAATGAGGGGTCTTCTTAATGGCAGTATAGCGGGATCTCTGTTTAAAAAGTACTCTAGTCTACACAACATACTTTCTAAGTTCAAAAGAAACACATGACGAAACAGGTGCTCATATTACACAGAACATATTCTAATGAAATAAGCAGTGCCTGTTTTAGTGCATATAAAATACATTACATTTTCTGATCACATAACCTGCTTTTTCCACGTCTGCCCCTAAAGCTCAACACATCAGCAACACCACTATTACATCTCTCTGATTTTAAAATGGTGAAATGGTGGGATTTTGCGGTTTCTCTCGGGATGGGGTACTAGTGGCTGCTGTTATAGGATGAGTGGACACTTCCAAACAGAGCAGAAGAGCAGAAGAGAAGGATACAAAAAAAGCCATAAGCCAATGACCACTCTCTACTCTCTCTCTGTCCTTTCCTCCACCAATCAGTCTTTCCCTCCCTTCCCTCCCCATCCTCCGCTTCTCTCTCTCTCTTCCTTTCTCTCTCTCTCTCTCCCTTTATCTCTCTCTCTCTCTCTCTTTCTCTCTCTCTCTCCCTTTATATATCTCTCTCTCCCTCTCTCTCTCTCTCTCTCTCTATTCTCCACACATCTCTGTGGCTGGCTGTGGGCGTGGATGTGCTGATGCTGTTATTTCCTGTTGGTGCGACTGGATTCTGGGTCAGGGATTCCCTGGGGGGGAAGGGAGGGATCACAGAGAGGCAGGACATGAGGGAGGAGGGCGGAGAGGGGAGAGGAGTGTGGCACGGTACACATGGGAGGGAGGAACGGAGCAGGGGAACAGAGAAGTAGGGAGATGCTCCATCACAGCTGGGAGCCAGAGGGACTGGCCTTAATATCTAAAGCCCTTCTACCATCAGAGGGCTCGTAGAACTTTACTGATGGAGACACTCATACTTACAGAGTCAGAGTTCAACAATACAAGTGCTGTTGAATATGCAGAGTATCTAGTATTGATAGTTAAGATGGTTTGCATAAAGGGTCTATATATGGTTCGATGTTTTAAACACAATGTAAAATGTACAAATAGGCATAACAGACAGATCATGGAAAAAATATCCTATCTTGTTCGAACTTTACAGCGTCATCAAGCTAAGGCGCTCAGTTAAGGTAACGTTCTACTCTGTGGCGATATTAGAGGAAAAATTGAGATGTTTCTCAAACGAAAGAATGACAGCACTGGTAATGTCATACCACCGAAAACTACTAAAATTCAGCGTTAATACACGGAGGAGGAACTCGCGGAGGAACTGTTGTTGCCAGCTGCGGTGGATATGTGCCGCGAGATGATTGGGAAGATGCTGCGAAAAAACTCTTGACAGTACCACTTTCAAACGACACAGTAAGTCGCTGGATTTCAGAGAGGGCCTCGGACGTACAGAATCAGGTCCTGGAAAGGATAAAAAGTAGCCCGTTCTTTTCAATAAAGTTAGACGAGTCGCGCATGTCAGAAACGCTGCATTATTGCTGGTTTTTGTGCGTTATCATTGGAGCGGTATTCTACAACAGGACATGCTTTTCTGTGGAGAGTTACCAACTCGAACCACTGCCCAGGAATGCTTGGTGCTATTTGTGGTGATAATAGATTGCAGCAACAGATTTAAATCATTATTTGAATTATTTGAATCATTATTTGGACCTATTATAACTATTTGAACATTATTTGTTGGTCTCCCCTACCTGAATGGTTGGGTCCGGGTTTCCCCACATCTGTGGAGGGGTCCAATTAACTTTAATTGGAACAGTTAAGCCCAATGGGCGGCCTTATTTAAGAAAGCTGGGAGAAGGTACTAGACAAAACCTGTGAGCACAGAGGGGTACCTTGTCTGTTTTAGGGCTTCAGTTTGTTCAGTTTGGGTTTATATGTTTTGGGGGTTTGGAATTACCCTGTTGTAAATAAATCTAGCTATTTTTTAAGAAAGCCACTGTCTCCTGCGCCGTGTGTGCTTCCTACCTGCAACCCGTTTCCAGCAGCCTACATCCCACATCGTGGGGTGGCCGACTCGGGCCATTCTCACAGTCACCTTTATGACAAGATGACAAATATGAAATGTCTTTGACATCACATGGTTTGTTTTAAAACCTTCAGCTTATTTTGTTCTTCCTGGAGTTCAAGTGGTATAGTGTAATGCTGGGCCATAGCTCCACTAATGTCATGGCTGCATCAGTGTTAATCGAATGTGTCTTTTCACACAACTGCTGACTTTGGATAAAAGCAAGACACAGACAGAAGGAATATGTGAATAAGTGAGTATCTTGAGCAAATGTGCAACAGGCATTAGTTTGTAAAGTTTGTAGATGTCTATTGACTCGATTGGCCTTTTCACAGAATCAGAAGGCTAGGTCCCTCACCTGGCCTCCATAAGTTCTCTGATTGAGGCCACGGTGGGTCCAGACCCCAGGTGGTTGTAGTACGGCCCCTCGTCCTTCTCCAGGATCTGTTCTGTGGGAAAAATGTAGAAAAAAAAAGTAAGAAAAAAAAGTTGCAGAATTTTGAGTGGGAATGTCATCCAGTATCAGACTATGCTTCCCCACCCAAAAATACCAGAGTCTTTCCCAATTCAGACCACATGTGTCTTGTGTAGCTGTCAACATCAGAGCATGAAAACCAACCAGGCACACCCTGGGGCATTTGGCTACCACATTTTCATAAGGTCTCCAGACAGTGAGTATTCGAGAGAAAAAAAAAAACATTTAAAAGGGATTTAAGTGACTTTGTGTGCATGTGTGTGAGAATATGGGAGTCTCTGTGATGTGTGTGTGTGTGAGAGTGTGAGGCAGAAAGAATGAGAGAAATGGGGGAGGGCGGGTGGAGAGAGCGGGAGGGCAAGAAATGGAAGGCTTGCCGAGCTTCAAGGCAATCTAAGGTCACATTCTACAAGGAAAGCTGGAGGCGGAGCCAAAGCAGGAAATGACTCGTGGGAGTGTCCTCCATAAATTCCTGTGTGAAAATGAAGGAAAGGCTTGTAGTGGATGCCTCTCTGCTTGCTCAGCAGAACGGTGCACTGAGAAAGCCTGTGACATAGGGGGAGAGAGAGCGGGAGAGAAATACTGTGCTAACGAGAGATAGAGTGACAAGGAGGGAAGGGAGGAGAGAGGGTGAGAAATAGCATGTGTGTGAGTGGAGTCGGCTTACACACACTGTTTTTTCGTGCTCTGTTGACAGTGGGGTGTGTAGCTAGGGCTTCACTATGGAGACCTCTTGTCTGGTGGCCTCTCTCTTGACAACAGGAGAGAGCCAACAAGTGTCCTCGGCAGCCGGCTAATGGCAGGTGAGCACACAGCGCAGTGTTTGGAAATAAAATACTAGTATTCTAGAAAAGTTACTTGAGATGTAGAACTATGTTACGTTGTTTTGTGTGTTAAACTGTGTACAATGCATATGCAAATAAATAATAAAAAAAAAAAACGATCTATACAAAAGCCCTCCAGTTGTTGCTTTGTGGTAAAGCTGCCAACTGTATGAGCACTGAAGAGTTCAGGCAATTTACAGACAAATGCCAGTGCTTTGTTCTTGAGAGCAAGTAACAACCCCACTTCCATCATGCTAGTGTGTGTGCATGTGTGTGTGTGTGTGTTTGTGTGTGTGAGTGCGTGCATGTGTGTAAGGCAGATCTCCCAGAGGAGCCTCCTGTCAGCCTTGGAGATTGGCTGACTGTAAAATAAAGACAGAGTGCTCCATTCTGCGGCCCCTGTCTGACTGCCTGGCCCACAGGATACAATGGAGTCCTTCTGTTGGGCCTATTGTTCCCCATGTCCTCCCCTCAGCGCCTTGCACTGTGAGCTGACTGCAGACCAGGCTGCAGGCCCCGGCAGAGCACATACATTCTCAGACACACACGCCTGACTGCCCGGACAAATGTGCTGGAGCAGAAGTGATCCGCCGTGGTAAACGCGAAACACTTGTGGCTCGCATGAAAAGGTAACCATGCCTTGGGGCTTTTAAGTGAAATGGGATATTAATCGGTATTGTGATTATGGTTGGGCACATGGAGCATTATAAAATTACTTTCAGATAAAAATGAGATTGTGTGCATGGGCGTGCTTTATCTCAACTTGGGTGTTACACAAACAGAGACTGTATCTGGTATGGGCTGGTGATATTTGGCTCAGAGTGATGTAGGCAGGAAGGCTGCTTGAGCACAAACCGCCTGCCATTAAAAATCACTCTTGGCCAAATGGACAAACACTGAGTTGCAGTGCAATGATCCACCTCAACTACTCTGCCCAGAAAGATCAATTGACGCAAAATTGACGCTTAAAAATAATATCAACTTATTTCCAATTAAAGCTGTGTGTGTAGTATTGAGTTGTAAGAAAATGAATTCATTTTTATTTTATTTATCACTTACCCACGCAGTCACAAAGGGGAAACTCAGCCTGGGAATCCTTGGCAGGGGTGTCCAGCAGATTTTTTGTAGGGGTGTCAAGGTAGCGCAGCGGTGACTCCAGGAAGCCGTTTAGTGAGGGTGTCATGGGGAGGCCATCCTTCGTGGGGGTGTCGTCCTCCCAATTGGGGGTGTAACAACTGGTGGTTGTGGAGAGCACCGTCACGCCTCCGGATGACTCGATCTTCATGCGTTTGGATGCTGGGGAGCCAGGTGTGGCGAAGGGATCCTGGAGCCTTTGGCACTGCTGCTGCTCCAGAAGAGCTTCATGGGAAATGGACACCGGAGGATCTGTGGACAAGGGGAGCTCACCCTGCTGACTTATCTGGCTCACAGCAGAGGGCTGGGTGGAAGCTGGAGGAGCTCCTTCACTTGCAACACTAGCTTCTGTCTGCTTTCCCACCTCCATGGCCAGTTGGCCATCTGAAAGGGCCCCCGGGAAGATGTTGGGCTGCTCTGCAGGTGGTGACGTGGGTTTAGCTTGCCCTGAGTTAGCATCTTGTTGGGGTTCCATTGCCTCTGGCTGACCAGAACCTTCCGGTTGGATCTGGGCGTGAGGACCATTGGGGGTGGTGGCTGATGGGGCGTCTGAGGCAGCAGCGGAAGCGGATGAGGTGGTCTCCCCGAACTCTTCCTCAAACTGGCGGATCAGATCCTCAAACTTGGGGTCGAGCGAACTGAGACCTGTGAGGAGAGGTGTGGGCTGAGCTGCAGAGGTCTGAGGTGTAGAGGTGCTGGAGGTGAGCGCACCTGATGCGGGCCCACCGGAGGAGCCTGAAGTCGCCGAATCTTCTTGTGGTGCAGGCAGGGCGACAGGAAGCGGGACGGACACGGGTGGGGTGTTTCCAGGGACACTGGAAGCCGAGGAGGGAACACTACAAATGTTCAAAATGGATTCCTGAGATTGAGCTGAGGGCACGGTAGCCACAACAGCCTGAGAGGGGTTATAGAAGGGCAGAGACGGGAGAGAACCTGCCTCCTTGCCAGGCAGAAACTGAGCGGCCTGGGCTTGGGCCTTTGCCATAGCCTTTTGTAAGACTATCTGGTTCTGTGGCAGGAAGGTGGGCTGTGAAGCTTTCTGCTTTACTTTCTTAATGACAATCGGTTTGGGTTTGGGCAAAGGGGGACCCAACTTGAGGTGCGGGGAGCTCTGGGGGGTCTTCTTCTTAGGCTCTTTTGGCTCCTGCTTGATGGGCATCATGGGCATGTCGGGCCCCATCTGGGGCCACCACTTGCGCAGATTCTGGCACATCATGGGGGCCCTCTGGCTGGGAGACAGGGGGTTGGAGAAGAGGTTTCGCTTGTGGTGAAGGTGCTGTTGAAGTGCTGCCTGAGTTGAGTGCCTGATGGACAGGGGGTTGGGGGAAAGAGGGGACGGGGGGTACTGCTGCTGGAGCTGCTGGAACTGCTGGCCGTTCATCATTCCATACCGCCCCATGGCCGAGCTCAGATACTCGCCATTGTCCACTTCCTGCTTGATATTGGGTGTTCTCACATGTGGGCCACCTTTTTCGTTGGGCAGGAGCTGGGGGGGAGGGAACCTGAAGCCAGCATTTGTGTACTTCCCACTGGCATCTCCCAGCAGCTGCTTCAGCTCGGACATGGGGTCACCGCTGCCTTGGGGTGGATGAGGGTATCGAGGCTGGGAGTCGACGTTCATCCCCATCCAAGGGGTCATGGGGGAACTCTTCCCGCAACTTCCCAGAGGACCCTGCTGCCACTGCTGGGGTAGAGGGCTTCTGGTGCCGTCCTGGGGATGTGGACCAGGGAAGGGCGAGACTGAGGGCGAGTACGGGGAGGGATGGTGAGGCATCATGCGGGGTGCAGGGGCCTCCCCCTGAGAACGGGGCCTGTGCTGCTCCCAGGGATGGGAGTCCTGCTGTGGGTCCACTCCAGGAGGGACAGACTGCTGTGGCATCGGAGAGGAGGAGGAAGAAGACATGTGTGCTGGAGATGATAGCACTAGCCTGTTCCCATGTTGTGGATGCGAGGACAGGTGGTGGGGTGTGTAATGCTGGGGGTGATTTGTGGCGGATGCTTCTGCAGGAGGGATCACTGTTTGCGGGATGGTGGCAGACAGCTGGGTGAGAGCCTCCAGGGCAATGGCCGTCTCCAGGCTGATGTTCTTCTCTTTAGCAATGGACAGCACACTGGGGGAACATGGGATAGGAGCAGGGGAGAACGGAATTGGGACTGGAGGCTTTTCACTGTGGGCCTGTGGAGGAGGACCCTGCTCACAGTTGGAGCTTGCACCGTTGGGTTGGTGAGGATGCTGGGAAGGCTGGTGGGGCTGAGGGTGCAAGTGGAGTGCTTCAGACATTTTGAAATGCGTCTTCCCCTGGCTGTTGGATGCTATCTTCTTCTCTAGCCACTCCAGGTAGTCGGGGCAGTCGGGCCCATCGCAGTCACAGTTCGGGGGCTTACGGCCGTGCCTGGCCTGGCTCAGGGCTGTCTGGAGAGTGTTTATGTCTTCGGGAGGGCAGCGCTCACTCTCGGCTCCCCAACCGGGAGGCCTGGCCTTGTCCACTCTGCCGGCCATCTCCTGGTTGAACTTCTCGTACAGCAGTGCAGTGCAGGGCTGGGGCTCGGGGTGGGCAGATGGTGGTAGGGGTCCAGCGCTGGCGGAGAGGGCCACCAGGTTCCTGGCATCCTCCATGTCCACGGTGCTAAGTGCTCCTCCACTCCAACAGCCCTGCTGCTGCTGCTGCTGCTGCTGCTGTTGAGCCTGCGGCTGTGTCAGGGTCAGCGACTGGGGCTGGGGGTAGGATGCTTTATCATGGCTTGTGACTCCAGCTCCCCAGGTCTGAGGCAGCTCACCTCCGGGCTTCCCTCCTCCGCTCACATCTCCCTCCTCGCAGGGGAGGTGCCTGCTCACACCATTGGTCGGTTCCTGGCTCAACACGCCTTCCACCAGGCGGTCATGGGACCCGATTTCCATCTGGCCACTTCCTCTGAGGCCATGCACTGGAGCCACCCTCGATACAGTCTGCAAATTCAGAGAGAGACATATGTGGATCAACAAACAGACATTAAGTCATTGCTTTCATTCCAGTGTCTGAACCCGTATGTGTCCTATTTGAAAGATAACACACTAAATTAACTGAACAGTCATCTCTACTCTGATGTAACATTGGTTTGGCTCACCACACCCACTCAGATGACTAATTCTGAAATAAAACAGCAGTTATTTAAATCATTCAGTGAGTTCTTCCTTGGCACTGTAAGCAAGCTACTGTGTGGTCTGCCAGTCAAAAAGTTACAATGTTCTACACTACAAATATCCTGCAGTCAAACATGCAAATCCTCTTTAAAGCTTTGACTATGCTGTATTTCCTGATTACTAAATAGTGGTGTCTATAAGTTTAAACACAGAACCAGTTTTTCTGGTTGCTGGTGCCTACTGCATACATTTGCACACAGCAATCTATTAGGGTCACCCTTTGGCGAAAGTAAAACTAAAGGTACTAGCTAACTAAAGTATATAAGTGATAGTTCGGTACATGCATGCATTGTCAAATGTATGTTCTGTACATGTATGCATTGAACCAGCCACTAATTTAGATGCAACACGTTAACACAGAGACTTTTTTTAGTGTATCAGCAATGTTGTCAGTTTCAGGGCGGTCATGAAGTTCATCCACTTCAGCTTTGTCAATACCTCTAAACCAGGCAAAGGTACTATAAATTAAAAGGGTGTGGCGAAAGATGATGGTACAGTAGACCGACTAAAAACCAACTCTCCTTTATACATTGCGAAAACATCTTTGCTACCAAGCAATTCTGCATTGCTCTGTGCCTATATACAACTAATATCTCGATCGATGAGTTACCAATGGTAACAGGGTCACTTCTCTCTCTCCCCTCTTCTGCTTCCTTGTTTGAATGATAAACAGAGCTGTTTCTGCATGCAGGTGTTTGTGTGACACTGCAGCCATTTGCAAAGAGATCACTTCAAGCAGACATTCATGAGGACCATTCACACAGATATACAGTATATTTGTAGAGTATGTCGCAAGTAGGCAACATGTGTATATGTATATCTTCATATGTGTGTAAATATCTACAACCTACTTTGAGCTGTCTACAGCTGTGGTTTCAACTAGTGGGTTGCAGAATCATTCTGAATATGTCATAGAGATATATGCAGTTTTGTGTGTGGAAAAGAATTAAACTTGCATGTTTATATAACAAGCTAATTTGATGAAGAACGTAAGGTGAAGTTTGAATCCTTAAGGCAAAAAGTAAAGCAAATAGTCCCTCGATAACAGTGTAGTAAAAAAATCTATTTAAATTCTATCTTATGTCTTAGACTTAGATGAGTTAGGCTAATGTGCTATGAATGCATGGCTAAAAGTAGGCCCTATGTTTATGTTTATATGTTTACATTTTTTGTCGCAACTTAATGACCATGGGAAACTGTGGGTCTCAAGGCCAGGCCAGTGGAGAACCACTAGTCTACTGATTACTATGAATGTAGAACAGGCTACTGAAGGTGCTAGGAGGTACCTGTTCCAACTGATCATTATTAAGCCTAAAACCTTTGTGGTTCAAACTGCCATGAACTTAATGGTCCTCCATACAAAACTGCTCTGTCTTAGCACACTTCAAAACTACCCAGCATGGCAACCTGTGACACGGTTCGTCCATGTTTGTGACCAAACCCTAATTAGCAGACAGTGAGAAATGGTCTGAGGAGGTCTCCATCTCTCTTCTTGTGGAACACATCTAGTGAAGTGACTAATTATTGGATGAGCTAGTGGCTCAGACTGTCTGAGTTCGGCTCCTGTGCCCGGTGTCGGCCCAGGATCCCATGGGGCTTTGAAAGGGGGCTGGCAGAAAACTTCAGAGGTTTGTGAGAAAGGCTCTCTCTGTGATGTCCCCAGTGTGGGTGTGAGAGTTGCCAACTACAAGTCACGGGAACTGCAATTTTGAAAGAGCCTGACCACAAAACGTGTCATACTAGTCTCCTTTCCTCTTTTCTTGTCAAAGATGACACCCATGGCTCTGTGAAAAATGAAAGCGCACACAGAACACGCGCACGGCAAAGCACTCACGTACACACAAATATGACACACACGCTGACATTCCAGTGACACTCGCACATCGACACAGGAAGTTAAACAATAGGAATCCTCCATTGCAAACTCCCTACTCGAGCGTAACATTTGGCAAACACCTGCCTGGCAGCCAGTGGCGAGCGTCTGTCTCCCTCCCCTCTCTCTACGTTCATTGCGCCCAGTCACACCTGCACGTACCTCAGCTCTGACAGGGGGTAGAGCACGTGCTCCGGCAACTATTTACGGCGTGCCAGCGCGCGCCGGTGTCTGCCAGGAGCGCATTCCCCACTCTTGTACGCTCCCTCGCTCACTACAACCAAAACATCAACACAACACGCCCAAACTGAACAGGCTGCCCGACCTGTTTGATACACACACACACACACACACACACACATACACACTCACTTCCACAAACATACACACGGCCAGAGAGTTGTGTGGCCCTTTAAGCGGTGTGCCCATCACTTTAAATAAATGCTCCAAGATTATCTGCTCCCTTATCTCAGCTCTTTTGCCCCCAGTTTGGTCGAGCGAGTATCGGCGTTGTCACTGCCGGCGGAGCGCGGCAGATGCCCCCCCGGAGGCTGACAGCACAAAGCACGGTAGAAAGAATTAGAGGAAGAAAGAGAGAAAAAGACAGGGAGGGAGACAAGAGTGCATAAAGCCTGAGAGTAGACAGCTGAAGACAAATCCACACTTAGGCACACAACAATCCCCCCAAACCCCCCCCCCCCTTCCCCCCACCTCACACACACACACACACACACACTAACACACAGACACACGCACACCACCCCTCCCCTCCCCTCCCCGTTCACTACGCTTCCCTAGTGCTCACCGGCAAACACACGTACACACACACACACAATAAGAGAAAGAGTCACATGAGACAATAAAAAGAAAACAGCTTGATCGTTGGGAACAAAAAAAAGGCATAGCCATGGTTACTTACATTAGCGTCCTGATACAGCTACTGGTGAGACAGGAGTAGGAAGGACACAAAGAGAAGTACATGGAACACGGGTTCGGGTTAGCGGAGGAAACAGAGCCACTGGCAATCTGGTGTGTGTGTTTTTTTTTCCTCTCTCTGTCTTTCAGTGCGGCACACAAGCGTAGACGCGCACGCACGCACACACACACGCACACGCTCACACATACCTCCCCCCACGCACACTTTGCTCTCCGTCTCCTCTCTCGGCTGTCGGTCTCTGCTCTCTCCTTGTTTCCTCCCTCATTATGTGTCTCTGCTCCTCCCTTCTCTCTTTTCTATATTCTTTTTCTCTCCCTCACTCATACGCTCTCAGTCTAGCTCTCCTTTCAGCCCCCACCGCTCCCTCCCTCTCCCTTCTCTCTCTCTGCCTGGTTCATTCGTGCTCCCTCCCCCCTCTCCCTCGCTCTCATTCCCCCTCCTCCTCCCACCTCTTCTCTGTGTGCAGAGCGAGAGAGGCCATTATGTGAGGCACAGTGGGCACGTACAGCGGAATGGAGGAGTGTGCAGTGAGTCAACGAGAGAGCTGGGAGAGCTGGGGGATGGACGCAAGCTGCAACCGCGGCGACGCAGCTTTCGCTGCAGCACGGGCTCCTGCTGTTTCTCTCTCTCTTTCTCTCTCCTTTTGCTCTCTCGCTCTTTCTCATAGAAAGTACATCTGATAAAGAGCTCCTTCATTTGTTTTTCTTTCCAAAATGTGCTGTTTGTTTTATTCTCCATTTAAAGGGGATTCTGTGCTGCCAGGCAGGAGCAGCTGCGGCTGAAAGACAGCTAAACGCACTGAGAATCTCACCCCAGTGAAAACAGGAAAAACAGACAGATGGAAAAAAAAAGTCGGAGGAAAAAAAGAAAGTGTCTTTAAAAAAAAAAATTAAATTTTTTTTTTTTCACTTGCGGCTTGATAGCACTCATTTTAGAAGAAATGTTTGGTTTCGTTTTAGAACATCTGTTTGACTCAAGGCTGCGACCATGTCGATGTTTTATCGCCAGCCTAGTCACTTCACTCTTTCGATAACACATAAAAAACTAAATTCATATTAAGGATATATGTAGTTCTCTTAACTCCGTTAAGACACAGGGAATCTGAGGATACAGACCTCTGTCTGCACGGTATGACTGAGGGGTTTTGGGACACCAAGGGCGACTGTGTAGCATCATCAAGCTACAGATACACTTGTTATTTGTTCGCGCTGACAGCTCAGCTCTTGGCACAGACTAAAGTAAGAGGACTAAACCTGAACGACAATGAATCTCAAAACTGTGTGTCGGACTTGATTTGGTTACTTTAGTAAACAGGAGTAGTGGGAACACGCACAACACAGCGGCGAGGATAGACATGTACTTCTCTGAGAAAAAACGCCAGAGACGGGGGAGAGATAATAAGGGATAAAACGGTGATAATCACAGCCGTTTGAAGACGTAACAGTGTCACCCCCTATTCTGACTTATTCTGTTTCTTTAGGTCGGCAGCCAGGGAGACAGGCAGAAGCTAGCGAGCCAGACGGCGAGCGAGGCAGAGGAAAGGGAAGGGTAGCGGCTCGTTGCTCTGGAGCTGAGAGGTGAAGAGCTGGGAGAGAGGGGGACCGTGGGAAGGAAATGACCGACGAGCGAGCTTTCGGACTTGGGGGGGGTTGTTTGCAGCTCTTCCAGTCTCTTTTCTTTTCAATCTTTCCGCCGCCTGGCTGTTTTTCTCTTCCTTCGTTCTGTCTCGTTTCTCTCCGTTCCATCTCTCCCTCCCGGGCTCCATCCTCCCAGGTTCTGCTCATCTTCTGCTACGTTGTCCTCGCACCCTCTCGCTACTTTTCCTACAGTTTCTCTCTCTCTCCTCGCCACCCCCAAGCCAGTGGTCAAGAGCGGCTCCTGCCTCTTTGACTCTCTCTTTCCCCGGCAGCAGTGCTGTTGTTTTTGGATCCGAACCGCTCCACTCCGCGGTGGAGGAAAGATGGGGGAAGCATGGCGCTGGCTGCTCCGAGCCGATCGCTCTCTTATTAAGACTGCTCGCTTAACAAGCGCCCGTCGCTGCCCGTTGCCTGGATTAACCTGAATAACCCCTCACATCTCCTTGTTTTTCTCTCTCTCTCTCTCTCGCTATCTTCATCTCTGTCTCACTCTCTGTTTTTGTCTTTAACAGATCTCTGTTGGTTTTCGCTGGACGCCGTAGACGCTGGCGTCTCTGTGTCCCTTCAGACCACAAGAGGCTGTGACGAGGCAGACAGAGCATATCGTAGCGGCAACGCAGTGACAGCGACAGCCCAAAGACAAAACAAGCCTTGCACGACAGGCTGAGAGATGCTCCGTCACAGACCGAGAAGGCGCCGGCAAGCGAGAGAGAGGGAAGTACAAGAAAAAAAAGACTGAGAGAGAGAGAGACGGGGAGAAGGGGAGACAGTGGTTATGACATCTCTGTTACATCATCGGCGTCCTACCAAAGCCGAAGCCGCTTGACTTGCTTGTCTTTTAAAAAGGTGGGCAGATGTGCCATACGGAAGTGTGTGAGTGTGTGGGTGTTCCCACACTTGCATACGCATGTTTATGCTGTCCACGCACACACACACGCACTCACAAAGACACACGCGCACACACACAAACTCATTCATTCACCCTCGGAGCTCTCGCCCGCGCGCCCTCCCTCTCTAGTGACACAGCGATTCTTACACAGCGAGCTTACTTAACCCTTTCATAGGCTGGCGCTACCCAATGCTGAGATTCTTGGAAAGGCGAGCAGCAGTTCGAGGGAAATGACTAGCAAAACTGACAATGCCTTACAAGCCACGTTGACCTACAAATTGCTAGCATGTTTCCACTGTACATAACTGACATAAAATACAAAGAGTCCTTAGACACAGACACAGTCTCATATATTCCACATCCCACACGACATCTAGACATGTTAAAAGATAATACTTTGGAATTCAACTCAGGTGGTTAAGTTCTTCAATTACTGGTGTTAAATTTGTATTGACAGCATTTGTAAATTTGTTACAACAGCAGTAGGACACTTGAAATTATAAAAGACAACACAAGCTGGTTACCTTGATACGCATCCCATTAGATGAAGAGAACGTCACCTAGCACGATTCATTGTAATTACTATTTGACAGAATGTCAGAGAGGACAGATGTCAGAACACGTTCATCATTATCATCATTATTTCCGATATGACCTCACATAGAATATCAAAGGATCTCCACCACGAATGGGACTCTTGAATGTGCAATCACAGTAATTGCAGTGGTGTGTCGTCTTGTGTAACCCAAACCACAAAGTAAGCAAACCCATAAGTGTGACAATCGTGTTCATTCAATGACACTACTCCGCTGCCTGGTCTTAAATACGCAGAATTACACGTCCACACAGTATTTCTCGGAGCTGTATGACAACATGCGATATCGTGAGATATATAGCCCACAACAGCACTGAGTCATCTGAGCGCTGGAGAATTAGTCAGACCCTCCTTACTCTCCCACGCTGACACAGCAAACACCGGTGTGGGTTTCAGAGTGAGCTGAGGTAACTTTCAGCACCAAGGCGAGCACACATGCAATGCCCGCAACCCACACAAAACACAAACAAGTAAGTATGGATATATAAGATGATACTGTAGAATACAGTGCAGTCTGTTTGTAGGGTAGTATGTCATATACACTACCCCTAGCCAACCTTAAGGTTATGTCCACCTGAAGGTTAAGTGCTCGAATTTTAAACGTTGTTCATCTGATAGATCTTTATCAGTGGATTCTCAGTGGAAAGGATGACGATTTCAAGGATGACTGAGTTGGGAAGTTGGGGAGTTTTGCAGTGACAGCAATGAGCGGAGGTGCGGGGGAGGGGAGCTACACATGCAATCCAATTTGATTGGGTCTTGCCTGTAAATCCAGATCAGAGAAGACTGGAAACACTGCAGCTAATCAGATCTGATCCCCTTGGAAGCCTTCTGTCCATTCCCCCAACCCCCCCAACCCATCTCTGTCCACCCCCCTTGCTGTCTGACCACTAACTCACACACATACCATGAAACCATATGATCTGACTGGCTGCTCTGTAGTTAGTCTGGCTGGAACACACGCACACTCACACTCACACACACACACTCTTACATGCCAGAGCTGTCTTGGGATAGGATCATGCTTATGCACATGCACAGGCTGTACCGACGGACAGCTACTACGGGTGCGTGCCACGCAAGGCCGTTCCAATTGGTCGGCATGGCAGCCACAGCCGTGGCCTCGCACGCTCGCACACAGATGCCGGCAGGATTAGGGTCAGCAGGTGCCTCTCTGAGTCTGAGGCAGATTATGAATGAGTCGCCCACTCAAAGGCATTTTCGGAGGCATTTATTTTGTTGTGATTTGTGTTCCTAGATGAAATCCTATTTGATCTTTCCTTGTCATTTCCTTCCATTGTGTGTTTAATGATGTGATTCACAGCCTGACTAGGATATTTATAAATTGTGAATGCCAACACATCTATGGGTACTAATTTAAACATCTCATGACTATAAACAGTCACTTTGCATCTGTTTCCCTTGTCCCTTGTAAACTCTCTATCTTTTAATCTTTCTTCTTCTTTGTCCTTCCTTCTTTCTTCCCTTCTCTTTCCTTGTCATCCTTGTCTGCTGTCCCCTCTGACCCCTCGAGGTTCATCCTTTATCAGGATGTGGGTGTCGGGTATCGCACTGTGTCTTCAACTCTTCGCCCCGTCTTTTTTTCTGACACATGGCACGTGCAAGTCAGCACGCATGGCCCCTTCCTCAGACATCCCTCACAAAAGACGGTGGGAGGGGGGAGCTCAGGATAGATGCAGCAAGATGGAGAGCGGGAGAGACGGCGAGAGAGGGAGAGAGTGATGGGGGGAGAGAAAGAGAGAGAAAAAAAGGGAGCAGAGGTGGGGTGGAGCAGGGTGGAGCCACCCTCATCATTCAATAAGGAGGCGCGTGAAAGGAAGGGAAGGGGGGAGGAGAAGGGAAAAAAAAAACATCTAAACCCCCAATTCCACCCACCCCTACCCTAAAGGAGTGCTGGTCTTTGTGAGAGAAGTTGAAAAAGAGGGAAAAGAAGAAATAAGAGTAGAGGGGAATGAGTTCATAGGGGGGGGGGGACGACGGCGCACGAGAGACTGAGGGGAGGAAAAAGGAAAAAAAGAGGAAAAGGAGAGAGGGAGAGAGAAAGCTACAAAGAACAATGGGGTGACGTGACGTCTAAAAACAGAGGCAAGATTTAGGATGACGCTGCACGAGCCAAGGTCAGATGTCACTGTCGCCCGTGCGGCACTCAATCTGATTCAGGGGCGGACATTTTGAAAAGGCACTCTGATCCACTGGCACCTCGGTGCCACTAAAATAACTGGACAGTGGCTGTCATCTATCGGTGTATCCTACTGTGGCTTAGTCCATGACAGATAGCGAGAGATAGAAAGAGAGAAAGGAGAGAGAGAAAAAGAAAGAAAGAGAGAGAGAAAGAAAGAGTGCGTCTCTGAGAGGTAGAGAGAGGCTCTGCACAGTGGCTTGTTGCCAGCGTTGTCTCTCCCAGGAGTCAGGCTAAGATTAGCTCCCCATATGTTCATCTGAAGCACAGCCATTCTTAAAGGGCCAGCGCACATTTTTAGAGACTGCAACGACCAATGCACTGCAATGGCACAACGCTCCCGTCTCTCTACTTGGGGGCACTTGGTCCACACACCTCACGTATTATCAATTAACGCTGGCCTATGTAATGACTCAGGGAAATAGAGAGCGCCGTGATGGATGACAACACAGCAGCCGGCTCCATCTGGCTGCTTTCTCCAGGGCCGTCTCTGTGGACTGTGCCTCTTAGTCCATGGCCAGGTTTTCGGTCAGTTGCGCACCAGATGTGACAGGAGAGGGGCTCTGTTTGAGTCAGAAAGAGAGCGGCGAGCCGGGGAGTGGGGAGATGGTGGTGCCGGACTACATGGCACAGCACTGAGGAGGTCTGGTCTGCGTTGCGGTGCGGTGGGTCGCGGCACTGTAGTGGAAGTGATCGTACAGGGTTGCTATCGACTGCTGTCGTGCAATGCAAGCTGGGAAGTTGCAAGTGCTGGCTAGGCTAGGCAGTGCTCATTAGGGGGCCGGCATTGAGAGCTGCTGTTGCTTAGCGGGTGGGGGCTTCCTTCATTCATTTTTCATTAACTGCGGCAGCACCGCCGGCGCCTACAGCTCGCTCATGGTATGGAGCTCAGGTACATGGTGATGCACCAGGAGCCAACGAGCATACGTCATTCGTCAAGTGGAGCTGAGACATAGTAAGTAGTGGTAGGACGAGACATGACTGTCTGATGTGAGATGTTCATTAAAATGCAGACATGACAACCCTGCTGGAGTTGTCAGGCACACAAACACTCAAGAATAAACAAACACAAACATACTCCATGAAATTCATTTTTCAGAAGTGAAGTGAAGAGGTCCTTTCACTTCAATGAACACAAGTTAAAAATACCCCAACTAGTGAAAAACAATTCATGTCACAAATGTCACATTGCACAGATTTAATGAATGAACAGACTCACTCACACTTTGGAATCATGAACTCATTACAGTACAGTACGTGTATTGCTATGGACACAATAGTTAAATGTACAATCTCAGTGCGCTTATCAGGTCACAAGTAGTCCATGCTATCTTCACACTATCATAACTTACACATAGGCATGTATCTATGTAGGACAGGAGACTCAAAGCATAAGTGAAAAATAAAATGTCTACCATTCACTTTGGCAACACAACATAGAGATCTTTAACTGACCAGAGTGTTTGCTTGTCCTTGCACATAAGAACACAGGGGGTGATTGAACATAAATGAGATTTGGCAGTTGTGTTGGGGGTTGAAACTGAAACCTTGACATGGTTACTCTTTAACAAGTGGACAGAAAGTGCAAAGCTTTGCAACACCAAGAACAACAGGATGCAACTTTAACTCACAAGTTAACCCTGTCATTCCTCCCGGGACCTAATTTTCTAAATTTCCTTCTCTTTAAAACAGCACTTTGGTCAGCGTGAGTTGTTTTTAAAGAAAGAGCAAAGAGCTGTGCGTTGCGCGTCTGACGTAATGAAAGTCATTGAATTTGTGCCATTGAATTTGTGTCTTTTGAGCCAATCAACAGGAATTCTGACGTGCTGTGATGACAAGCCACTGTTTGATTCAAGTCCAAACACCACTGCATGTTATTTCTGTTATAACTGTTAAATTTACATTGTGAAATAATTCAATATGTTGTGTTGAATTGATAAAAGCCCAGCACAGTGTAATTATTGCCATGGTCTTCATATCATTCAACATGATTTAACATTTGGGCCTAAAAAAGGCCTATGATAAACACGCATTAAAGTAAGATACATGAGATTATTAAGGAAATTATTTTTATAGAATATAGTGGAAAGATAATTTGCTTTAAAAATAAAGTTTTATACAGAACATTTGTGCTCATTATGTGCTCCTTTAGTGTAACTTCATGTGTTACTTTAGGCCTATCTTCACTGCCACTATACTGAGAGACATTAGGCTATTTTAGAACAGTAAATGGGAGAACGACGTGTTGATAAGTGGTCTAAATTGAGTGAGTAATATGTATGCTGTAAAGTACATTTCAAATACAAAAGTATTACTTTTTGTTGTGCATTATGGCCCCAATGAATGATCGGCTAATGGATTATTTTATTTACTGTGTGTCCGGCTGAGAGCGTAGTTGCATAGCTTATGTAGCCATTTGGTAACATATTTTGATGAGTTACATGATCAGTCAATTTAGTAACTCAGTGGTCAATGTTATGCAGTTCAACTGTGTAGAGATTAGATTAGATGCGCCTGGCAGACGTTGAAAACCAAGATGCAGGTCACATTTCAAAGACAGAAGTGGTAGAACGCCTTCCTCACAACAATTACCATGAAAAACCTACCTGTTTGATCAGACACACCCAAATGAGGCATAGGTCAAACCTCAAAGGCCTGCACGCATGTTAAGAAATCAACAAATGAATGTGCACTTGTAATCAAAATAGCTTTATGCGATACCCTTCTTTGTTCTATGTAAGAGCACGTAGTGCACATCTATTAGATTATGGCCCCCTGTTCAGTAATGGCATTAGTTTAAGTGTGCTTCCTGGTCAGAGGTGTGAGAGTCATCATTTTCCCTGACCAAAAGAGAACACTTTAATAATCTATTGAGGCATGTTTCTTTATGTTCAAACATTTTCTGGTTGTGTCTGATGTCTTTTGACATCTTTTACAGAGTTGGGTGCAGGCCATACTTGTTTGATTGGAGGCAATACGAGTAAATATAAACTAAAAACGAGTCATGGCTGAATTCTGTGTCTATCTATATTAACTGATGAAAAAAATAACAGGCTATATTATACACGCTCTATACCTAAATACATCCACCCCCTGCTCACACATGCACGCGGCCAGCACATCACATGACCAACCTTGAGGGTGGACCGGAGCTATAATTACAGTGATGATGTCATCTGCCATTCAGTGTTACTACAGAAACTAGGTCATGGTTAACCCCTTCTCTTCCAGGTAAAGGAACCACTTTTACTAAACCACTGAAAAATGTTTTTAGCCAGTGCAGTTTTTTCGTTTTCTATGCTGTTGTGTGTGTCTTTATAAAGCAGACATTCTACATAGGGGGTTGTTAAAGATAATACCTGCATGCTATTAGGAATATTCTTCATATTAAGGACAACAATCATTCATCCATACTAAATGTTAGGCCTCGAAAAACAAGGCCAGAAACTGACCTGACTATAAATAACACCATAGGAACAGAGACTAAAGAACTGACAACAAGAGATACAATTACATGTCTTATCAAAAGCATACAATGTTGCATTGCGGTAAGGCTTTAAGGGGTGAATGTAGCTCAGACGACAACATTCTTTCTCCTGAGACTTCTTGCACGAACTCCAACCAAATGTTTAGTCTGTCCTGAAGATGAATGTGGGCTAGAAGCTACACTCAAGTCTCAAACCACATAGGCCTGGTATTTTGCAGAGGGTTGAGTAGAGAAAGTACTGCACTGCATAAACAGAAGATGATGTAGGCTTCCTGGACAACCACAAACACCACTAACATTTCACAGCTACCTCTTTAGCAAACCCATGGCAAAAACAACAGAACCATGCACAGAGCTGTAGCATGCTTGCTAATCTCTCTTTTGGTGGCTACCTGCCTTTTACTACGGTATGTCGAATTTCCATGACAACAGATGATTGACAGGAACACTTGGTGGAAGAAACAATGACAATGGAAAGCAGTGTAGGGGAGGTCGAGGTTAAGGTTTGACAGCAACTTGAGAAAGCATATGTTTGAGAATGGAAAACTAACACAAAAACCACGACCCAATTAGAACTGCACAAAAACACTCTCTGGTGAGAGCTTGAGATATGTTTGGCTGATTCCCTCTATTGCCACAGAACAATATTGCTTGAGACGACGAAGCAAGATGAGGCAAATGTTGCCTTGTAAAACTGCACTTAACAAGCAACATAAACAATCAAATTCTTCAGCACAGAATCTCTGTGTCTCCGATAGAAACGGAAAAAAAACAAAGAAAGCTGTCACACCGACACCACATGGCCGAACACAACACATCATCAAGGATAATTTCCACCTCCACTCACATCTGACAGTAAGTAGCCCAAATGTCTGTGTTTTGGTGGCTGGTGTGACCAGTTAAGAACTTGCGCTAAAGACGGCGACAAAGTCACTGCTAAAGCCACCTGGAAAGCAGGTCAAGAACTAAGCAGCGAAACAACCAAGCGGCCAAACGCAAGCCTATGACGATCGACGGCCATCGGACTAGACGCATCGAGCCGACGGGAGACTATTACAGCTCGGCTTGGGCTGTATTTATTCCGGCAGGCGAGCCCGGGCTGTGTGATGTGCCTGGCGCATTGTTAGCGCGCGTGTGCTGTGAGAGAGTGCCGCCGCACCACTGTTTCGCATAGAAGAGGGGGGAAGTGAGAAACAGCTCTTCTGCTAAGCCAGTCGAGCGCTACAGGTTACTCCAGTCCATACGCCCGCCACCACGTGCTTTCTCACATACACACAAACAGACACACACACTCAGTCACACACACACACTCAGGCACGTGCTCACTCTCACAGACACAAACATTGCTGTCTGCGCATGCGCCCGTGACCCACTAACTTTTACTCCCTTTACCTCGTCTGACTTGGAAACTTTGTTGGCAGGACTGCCCTGCTATCCACAACCACCCCCCCCCCCCCTCCACATCCACCCAATCCCCACCCCCCTCTCCAGCAGCACCTCCACCTCTGCCTCCCCCCCGTCCCCGCCCCTCCTGAGTCAGACTGAGTGAGTGAGTGAGTGAGAGAGTGAGAGAATGAGCGAGTGAGCGTCAGCCCTGCTCCTCCCGCCTCAGCCCCAGCACACATGCTTCACGCCTGCCAATAGGCGATGAGCCCGGGACTCTTTAAACCAGGGGCCCGTCCTCGCCGCCCGCTCTTCTGCAAACACTGCGCACCGTAGCCTACTGAGACACAGCACAGGGCGGCGTAGCGTAGCGCGAAACGCCACACTGCTCCATCAACCGCCACTTAAAACACCATCGGCAAGGAAGCCACACACACAAACAAACACCTCGTGCGAGTGTCTATGTAACAGGTGAGACGACGGCACACATTCCGCGTCAACCACAGATGCAAAAAAAGACCTCTGGTGGACCTGCTTGATTCAAAATCTAAGTTTGCTCTGCAAGGACCACTTGTACCTCTTAGAAGTTTACTAGCTTCATCTTAATTGACATCCTTTCCAGGGCTAATGACTGCCAACGCTCGGACACACACAAACAAAAATCTCCATGTGAACAGCTTGAGTCCAGACACACACACACACACAGGTGGCGATAGTCATTCAGTAGCTTCAAAGCCTTTCACCAACTGACCTGTCTTCACACATTCTCCCCAGCCTACGGACACACACCAGGGACAGATGACAGGCAGGCTGTCTGATTGGCACCCCACAGAATGACTACAGGGACCACAGACGTGTCCACTTCAGTCCAAATAAAACACACACTCTCTCTTTCTCTCTCTCTCTCTCTCTCATTTTCTCTTCTTTATCTCTCTTTCTTTCACAAGTTTCTCTCAATGCAGTATTCCCTTAGCCCAGCTGAATTCACTCTCACCTCTTCTGCCAGATTCTGGATTAGAGGCCGGGCTTTTATGTCCTCTTCAAAATATCCCACCTTAGCAGCCGTTCAGGGGATAGATAGAAAGAAAGAGAGAAAGAATATAAATCAATAAACTGGCCAGTGACAGCAGCCTGGTCAAATCCAGACAGCGAAGAACAATGCAGTGAAATGACTCTCTATTTTAATTCTAGGCACACAACAGATCAGTGTAAAAATACATTTTTGATCAAATGACAAATAACCTTCATAATATTAGAGCTTAAGTGGCTGTGTTTCTCTTGTGCAGGATGAGCCAGAGAGAGTCACACACACACAAACTGACACGTTTTCTCTCTAAATTATGTAATGTTTTACCATGAACATTCAGGTCTCATCAGTATCAAGTTTAGGGCTTTCATCATAAAATACAGATGAAGCTTAACTAAGCCTCTTGTTTGGAACAAACAGTCTCAGCTTCCACAGCACCCTCTGCACTCAAGCCATATTTTACATCACTATTCAAAAATGACATTCAAAAGGTAAACACAATTATGACAAAATAATTACAAAACAGAAATGCTGAAATAATTAGCAGGGTAGCTGTTAAAGGCACCCCCCTCTCCGCTGTCTGGCTGTTTAATGTGCCGGTTCTGTTTTGTCTCTGACTCCCTCCCTCCCTCCCCCCAAAAGAAAAGCTTGCCCCCCAACTGCCACCCCTGCCATAGCTGTCCCTGTCCGTCAGTCCCTAGTAATTAATATTTACCCACGGAGACAATCTGCCTTCTTGTGCTTTGCGACGGATGGCGGTATCCCCATCAGAAGAAGAAGACTGCTCGGTCTTCCTCTCGTCTCTTTAAGGTCCACTATCGCTCTCTCTCTCTCACTTTCTCTCTCCTTTCTTCTCTCTCTCTCTCTCGCTCTCTGTTCTTCACTCTTTTGCTCTCTGTAGTCTTTCGGTCCATTCAGGAAGCCATCTTGTGTTTTTTATTCGTGTTTTACATTGGTGAGCTTGCACGCTCTCTCTTTCTCGCTCCCTCCCCTCTCTCTCTCTCTCTCTCTTTCTCTCTCTCACTCGCCCTCTCACTTCCTCCCCTTCACCAATAGGTCTACCACATACACACGGGGGAGTTTTTTTTTAAAGCCCGTGTGATCGCTATCACTGCTGTGCTACGGAGATCTCCTCCCACTCTCTCTCTTTTTTCACTTAACCCCCCTCCCTCCTCTCTCTCTCAGTCTTTCCAGCAAGCAAAGAAGCTAACTGCATACGTGATGTGAATGCCCCCCCCCCCCCTTACCCCCCCTGCGCGTGCACTCACTCACTCTCTCTCTCTCCACACACACACACACACACACACACATATACACACACACAAACACACACATGACGCAACGTCACGCTACAGATAGCACACAAAGAGAGCCAAGCCACCAATCAGGGGCCAGGATGAGCTCTGCTGCTAGGGTGAAATACAGACAAGGAGAAAGAGAGAGAGAGAGAAAAAATCATAAAGCAGAACTGAGCTAGAGGGGTGTTGGAAAAATAGAAGGGGGGGGTTTGTTACACGGTGTGTGAGCGCGTGCGTCCATGAGTGACAGAGATGGAGAGAGAGAGAGAGAGAGAGAGAGAGAGAGAAAGAGAAAAGGAGAAAGAGGAAGAGAATGAGGAAAATGGAAGGTGGATTGGGGGGAAGGGACTCTCTACGGCTGTCAATTATCTCCTTGGGCTCGGCTTCCCTAAACAATGCCTCTGGTATGTGGTATCGCTGAACACCATCTGTGTCACGGCTGCCTGCAACAACCGGACTGGACTGCACAGTGCAGTGTGGTGCAGCACAACATAGCACGGCACAGCACAGCATAGCACAGCACCACACGGTTTAGCCCGCACACCGTCTGTGTGTGCACCGCAGCACAACCAATCAATGTCACCAGCACTGAAACACACACACGCACACACGCTCTTACACCAGGATCTGACATTCCATGTTGCAGACAAAGACTAGAGATCAAGGACACAAACAGCACATTAGTCAGTTCTGATCTCAACATAAGCAAAACCATATGCTAAATGCAATGACTGACTGAATAATTTCAAATGTGCCAAGTTGATTATTTATTTTAGATGAAATAATGTTGAAATGCTATATGGTATTTATGGTTTTGACAGATCAGTACCAAACAGAAATGTTTATTAACAACACATGCTTTAAAGAAACATGCCAAGACACAATTTGGGTTTGAATCAACATAAATGACAATATTTATGAATGGATAATGACATCCTTTCCAATCAACACACTTAAAACTCAACACTCTTTCTGTTACCACTGAATCATTATGGCTTTTCAGTGGGCAGACTTCTTGGAGCACAAGACTACATACCAGACATATTTCAAAAGTTTAGACGGCTGAGGATTATTCTTTCATGTCTTTTGTTGTTGTTGTAGTTGCTGGTCATGTTGGGTTAAGAATAAGAGTAAGATAAGTTGGCCACTTTCTGAGAACGTGTGAAAGTGAAATGTGCAAGCCATCGGCAAACAAGCCCAGCCCGGGCTCAAAGGCAGCAGATTATCAGTCAGCTGCTATTGGACGCCACTCACCGGCTGCCAGGCAACAGCAGCTATTGAGATTCCACCCACACCTGCCAACATTGTCCTTGATTATAATCTCCAGGGGGGGTGCGCGTCACTTTTTACTCAAACCTCTCATTGAGGAAGCTCGCACAACACGTCTGAGAAACAAAACAAAAATGCGAAGAAAATTGTACTTGAAAAGCTTTTCCACGCGTTCACAGACAGTAAGTCGCTGTCACAGTGCACAGAGGAATGAAACAAATTCAGAGTAGTTTAGTGAATTAAAACAAGAATTACAACACAAATCCCACAAAAACACAAGTCAGCTCTTTTCAGGCAAAACTTGGGACTACATCATGTGCAGCACAAAGAAGACGGTGTAAAACTGAAATAGCATGAAATAGCATAGCGAGTTCAAACATTTACTGATTCAAAGGAAATTCAAACACGTGGGGAATGCTACGAGAGCAAAAGTGAAGACGTTTTTCCTTTTTTGGGGGACTGTGGAGACCGTTGAGAAAGAGAGAGAGAGAGAGAGCGGCGAGAGAGTGGGGACGCACGTGGGGAGGGAGGGCAGCAGTTACTGTGACACAGCAGTCAGGATGCCTCTGAGCGTGGGAACTCCCGAGCGCTCACGTCACACACCGTGCCAAAGTGTGCCGGGGCCGTGCGGACGTGTGCGCGCTTACAGCCAGCCAGCCGTCGAGGAGAGTGTGAGAGAAAAAGAAAAGCGGGCGCCTGCGTGCGTGCGTCCGCCAGGGGAAGACCAGCGGTGGCAGGCAGCGTAGTCAATCCCAAAAAACGCGGGGCCACTGCAATCTCAGAAATGGCCTATTGCGCTTAATGCGGCTTAGAAATGACCGTTTCCAAGCCTCAACATACTCTCCCTTGCTTCGTGTTACCATCTACACACACCTAGCGGGTGGTGGAGACATGTCTGCTATTCTCTGACTTGCAAATGCAATGAATGATCTGTCTACGTATACCAGCACACATAGTAAATCCCATTTGCACATCCCTGTGCTCTACTCTTATGTGTAGACAAACGACCGATTAATGCTTTATGAAAAAACCCAGACAGACCTTCAGCACTTAGCCTTGCTTTGCCTAGCTTACTGATTACTCCCTTCCCCCTCTACTGCAAACACACACACACACACACACACACACACAAACGCACAATCAAATCAACAGTCCTAAGAAGAGGCCGAAAAGAACATGCTTGAACTCGTCACGATAACGAGCTGAAGGAAAATCTGCATCCTTGAGTGTGCGTCCAAGCGCAGAGAAAGGGCCGGAGTGCCGCTATAATTATAGCTGAATAACGAGCCTTCATTAAGACGCTCCACCCCCCATTTTCACACACCTCCCTTCTTAGCCACAGTCTGTTACCTCTTACACCTTCCCTAAACATCTCACATGCCCCCCAACACACGCACACACACACACACAGACACACACACACACACAAAAGGCTAAAACACAAACTCAACCCGTCTGCTTCTCCTGTGTGTCTGACACCCCTACAAGCCCACCACACTCCAACAGCGCTGGCACAAGTAAGTTATTGTCAAGGACCAGCTGGCCTTAGACAATTCTGCAATGTATGAGGCTACACCACAAGGTTATTGCTATAAAATATCTGTGCAGTGGTGTATTTTAGTCTGTTTGAAAAGGGTAATATTTGTGATCCATTACAGAGACAGAAAAAATGAAGTCCTATGAAAAAGGAAAAAAAAACATTGATTACAAAATCCTTATGACTTAAAGATGCAGTCTGCAATTCTGGTAAAAGGTTGTTGATATTTGAGCAAAACACTAGCTAGGGGACCGTGAGAAGCAATTCACTGAGTTTGACAAAAAGTGTATTGGATTAGAATCGCTGACTTTCCCTTTAAACTTAATTAAAGTCAGCGCATCTGCCATCTGACTCATGAATCCAGCAAGTTTTTTATTGGATATGAACGATTAATGTCAGTGAAACACCTCAACAACCATTAACTTATCTGTTAAGATGTCTACAAAGAGCACAAATTTTGCCCTGCGCGCTTCCTGCATGCCTCTCGAGCAACCTACATAACTGGCCTACCATGCCCCCACTGGGCAAATGTGGAATAATTAGACGTGGTTGCCAAGCGATGGCAAGTCGGCTGCTGCTCCCACACAGGGGTCACGTCAAGGGGAGAAATAGAACACGGTCACACTGATGAGTACAGTTAGCGCTCCAAGCTAGCTTATTGTTCTTCCTGCCTGTCACTCATGTGTGCTTATACCACCAATATAAATCACTGCTTCATATAACACATGAAGAGGCCAAATCAAATCTGTTTTAATTCATGTGTAGTGTTTTCTGTGTGTGCATGTGAGTGTCTGTGTGTGTGTGTTTGTGTGTGTATACTCTGGTCCCTGCTGCTGAAGGATATGGGGTCATTGTGTGGGAGGGATGGAGCGGGGGATGGGCAGTTCCATTTGTAAAGCACCAGAGGCAATGGAGCCACGCACCGATCCCTTCAACACAAGCTGACCTCGTAGCACAGATCCAGTGAGTGGGGTTAGGTGCTGTGCAAAATAGGTTGAGCAGCTTTCAGCCAACCAATCAGAAAATTGAACAATTAAAAAACTGAACAATAAGTGATCTGTTATGCATACGAATGGATGGTTATAAGGCATCGACAATATTTGGTCTAGGTCAATAAAAAAACCTCTGATGGATGATGAGCGATGATGTTTTTAAAGAGGGAGTAGGAATCTAACATTTAAACCAAGGTCTCTGCACAGACACACAACACTGTTAAAAATACGGCTTTGCAGGGACACCGAATCCAGTCATTCTCTCTCATTAAAATAGCCCAAATACCTTGAGCTTGCCTCTGGTGAGACGCATGACCAGATAAATGCCTGTGAAATTAGCCATGTTTTCAGCTATAACTAAGGCAGCCTGTCTTTAATTAGGCGTGTCATGCATTCAGCTGTGACATTCAACCTGAATAATTCACAGTCCACAGCGAGTGCTACAGAAACATGGGGCAGAGAGCTCCTCAGGAGGAGAGCAAAGGGGTTTTGAGGGAAGAGAAGGCTTCCTCAGGCTGCCTGTCTTGTCACCTTTTGCCCCCTTTCGTCCCCTTATCTACTCCAAGAGGGGTAAAAGTGGGTTCCTTCCCATTGGCTTCCCCTCTCTTTTATCCAGCGATCACTTTTCTCCTCCCAGCCTAAGAACACCTCACCACAGAGTCTTCCTGTCCTCTTTAAACCCCCCACATCTTTCTCCTCGTCTGTTTCTCTCTTTCAATCTGCCCTTCCCTCCCTCCCTCCCTGGCCCCAGGTCAGTCTCCGCCTCCTGTCTGTCCTTGTAGGGCCCCAGGGGTCAGAGGAAAGCAAGAGAGAGAGAGAGAGAGAGAGAGAGGAGGGTATAGAGCAGGCTAAAATAACTCTGCAACTCTGCACAGATCAGGATACCAGTGTGTGTGTGTATGTGAGTGTGTGTCTGAATCCAGCACCTGAGATCCCTGTGAAAGGAGTGACCCATTGTACACAGTGGGATCAAAAGCTAAGCTATTTGAATGTCTATTCCCAGACAAAATACTGCTTTCAAGTCTGAGGCTCTGTTTTGAATAAACAAAAAACTGCTTTGTCTGGCAACATCCATGAAAGAACACAAACTATGTATTCAAACCAATATTCACGTGCAAGCAAGAATACCCAAGAAATAATCAATTTGTGAAGGCATGAGCCAACAGGCTGGAAATACTTGCTGAGAGGTTATTACTCAAACTGGTTTACAACTGCTGAGCTAAATACAGACCCTCTTCTCAGCTCACCCACAACAGGCATAAATGCCCCTACACTAAACATGCCTTCCACCTTAACCTTGCAATATTGCAATATTCAGATTTATTGATCAATTGACAGAGTGCAACACTATTGTATAACAAAGAAAGCAGCAGACAGAAAGCCAGCAGAACAAAGAGTCAATAAATATACTAAAAAGGGCACATGAAGGGAGATACAACAAAAAACAGGAAATACAGAACAGGAAGTAGGCAGCAGCAGAAAATAAGTAAATACTAGTTGAGAAAACTGATGACAAGAGTGTTGAATGGGATGCAGCAGTGTTAAATTAGTTCCACCAAGGAGGTAATGTTTTCGTTGTGGTATGTTTGTCTGTCTGTAAGCAGGATTACACAAAAACTATCAGCCCAATTTTCATGAAACTCAGTGGAAAAGTGTAACATGGGCCAACGGCATTTGTCCTTGGTAGAGGTGCTCTTCTAGTTTATTAATTTGACATTACTCCCTTAATATGTTGCCATTGTAGAGATGAAAGAGTTAAGGGATTTAAAAATACACATAATTAAAAATCTATTGTCTGTTAATGTTGCTATGATGATAGTGTAGTCATGAGGAATAGGTTGCAATCACGAACAAAATGGCCAGTTGTTACATGTTACATGTTATATGTCATATTCACATTAATTTGAATGCAATATTTACATATTTAACATGTGTTTTCCATTAATGGTTAGTCGACGGTTGACGGAGATGGCTACAATGACGTGATGCACTCACTAAATGATATGTGCATGCTCAGTGCAGAGGCCTGGGCAATTTAGAATGGATTTGTCATTATTCAGAGGAGTGAGAGAAAAGCATGTGTGCTGTGGACATCATCCTTTTCAAAAACTGATAGAAAATGTTTAGAATATCCAGACACGTGTAGACAACACCACAGACCAAGACACAAGCTACATGAGGATGGCATTACTCTCAGATAAGGGGGGGGGGGGGGACTTGTTATGATGGCGATGGACTCAACACCGTGGTACACTTAGTACCTAGTTCTACGGTATGGCGGGTACCGTTGCAGCCCTAGTGTTGAAACTATAGTGATTGTAGTCAGGAAGGCGTGGAGAGGCGGCTGCTGTTCAAAAGTAGAACTAAAGCCAGACTCTGCTTCACTCTTCAAGAGTGGAAATGAGTCAGCTCTGGTGGAAGCTTTAGTCTTTACCAAACCAACAGTTCAATAAAAACATTACTCATAACCAGTGGCGGTGCGTCAATACAGGGCGCAAGGGCGCCGCCCCTCCTAAAATTTTGAGATGAAAAAAAAAAAGAAAAAAGTAAAAAAACATTATATACCAAACAATTAAAATAGGAAATTTACTGTGTTAACGCGTTAAATGTGTGTGGGAGCCCGTAAGCCCCTGTCAACAACCACTTAAATGTGACCAAATATAATATATTGCCATTCGTTATCACTGAGATAAGCCCCTCCTCCCTGGAGGGGCGCCGGCCAAATGGAAGTCAATGGGAGCTCTCATACTTTTCTCATACATTTGAGCAAGGACAGCTTCTCATTGGCGGATGAAAGTTCGATCCTGGGGCGCAAAATTTTGCGCCCTGACCAATGACATCGTTTCTTATTTCAACGCGACTGGACTATTCGTCGAATCAGAGACCTTTATCATTCCCTCACAGCCCATATACATCTCACGTATCTACGAGAGCAACATAGCTAGCAGAGACTTTGATTCTGTGAGTATGCCGACTGAAAACTTTCGAATCGACGATCAGATGTCGATAAGAAGAGACTGAAAGACATGGGACCCGAACGTCCGGATTTAAAAAAAATGCAGCAGCAGAGCATCGACCGCGGGAGGACGTACACCCGTAGCTTCTCCTCAAGCCTGTATGCTAACCGGAACTGGTTAGCTGGTTGTTCAGTGAGTGATGCGTTTTTTTGTTTTCCCTGCCTGTTGTTCCAAAGTCCTGGGACTGAAACAATCTGGACTGCAACGGGGATGAGGGATCTAAAGCACTTCAACGATACATGTAAGAAGCACGAATCTTGCCGCAGCCATCTAACTAACAGCCTGAAGCTAAGCCTCTTTGGAAGACTGAGTATTGCAGAGCAGTTGGACGAAGGGTACCGAATTGGCATTCGAAAACATGTAGTATCATCCAGTGTTTCTGAATCTATTCTGCTCTAAACTACTGGTATCATTCAGTCTTTCTCACTCTATTCTGCTCTAAACCTCTACACCCTGTGTTTTAAAAAAAATGTTTTTTTATCTACTCTGTTTTAAACTTCTTGTACACAATGTTTCTGAATCTAGTCTACTCTAAACCTCTACTACCCAATATTTAAACCTCTGGAACCCAACCCAATGTTTCTTGTTGAGAGTTGTTAGTGGACAGTGTTGAGCACTGTGTTTTCATGAAATAAATCTTTGTTTTTTAATATATTCTACTTTTCTAAAAGAAAAAAGTAAAAAAAACATTATATACCAAACAATTAAAATAGGAAATTTACTGTGTTAACGCGTTAAATGTGTGTGGGAGCCCGTAAGCCCCTGTCAACAACCACTTAAATGTGACCAAATATAATATATTGCCATTCGTTATCACTGAGATAAGCCCCTCCTACTCAAAACCTCTCTTGTGTTTTTGTTTTCTCATTGTGGAGTGCTATTTAAACCGCACTGCCCAACTGCGCCCATAGTCTATATATGTCTATGATTGCGCCCCCCCCCCAAAAAATAAATCACCAGCCGCCACTGCTCATAACTGTTAACACTAAAAATACAAATCTGTGCACCATAAATCAAGTGTTACAACAGCATTGCTTTGGTTCTTCCTTTCCAGGAAAGATCCGTTACGGTTAATGAGTAGGCCTAAGCCCTGGCATTGTACAATATGATGTTTTATCAGTTCATATTTTGAGGGACTCAGTGCATTGGTTATGACTTATGTCTAGAAACCAGAGCCTCTAAAACAGGCTGCATAAAATACATTTACATTTAGTCATGTAGCAGACACTTTTGTCCAAAGCGACATACAAGGGAGAGAATAGTCAAGCTACGAGCAATAGAACCTTGTGTAACAATAAATACTACTTTACATAAGAAATATAACAAAATGAAATAAGAAAGAAAAAGAAGTGCAGAAATGTAACTGCTGTAATTGCAAGTTACGCACTAGTCGAAGTGCCAGTTAGGATGGGAAGTGCTCTCTGAAGACAATACTTTCCCACATCTTTCCCCCAAAGGGTTATTTGACTTCTTGACTGCAATAACTTATTAAAAAACGCTGCAGACACCTGATTTGATAACATTGTACAAGAGCATTAAACATAAAATATCCTGTCTGAAAACTTGATTGTCAATAATCCTAAACCATTGCCAACTGTGTGAATGACAAGTCAAGCTGACAATGTGTAATAATTGTATGGAAGTAGTGGCTAGAAAGTGACATCCAGTTTATTTTGAGAGAGTGTTGACACCTTGACAAACATTGGTTTGATATCCCTGCATACTACTCATTCCAGATTGTGAGAGTTGTCACACAAAGGCAACACTTGGATCCACCAGAGACGTGTTGAGACCTGACATACAAGGAATGTCAAGGGTGGACCCAGGCACAAGGGACGACATAGTAGGTAGCGATTGGATGCAAATAATTCACCACTCTTCCTGTTGCATCTTCCCACACCCATCGAAGAAGCGGTTAGTTTGATGCTAATCTTAGCGCTAAAAGTTTCATCTCAAAAGGCCCAATTACTGGGCAGCAGCAATTATTCAGGCCTTGGCTGGGATACACAGCAGTAGCACAGCTAGTACAAGTTTGTCCCACTCTCACACAGTGTAGAGTAGGGTGACCAGACGTCCTCTTTTACCCGGACATGTCCTCTTTTTTAGACCTAAAAAATGCGTCCGGCAGGGATTCCAAAAACGTCTGGAACACCTTCTTGCGCGAGCTCTGACTGTAGAGAGAACTGTCATTGGTCGACCGCCCTCTCAGTGTTGCCAGTTGCACGATAATTATCCTCCAAAGACGATCATTTTGAGAATTTGGTACGATACTTCGCCATTTCCAATCTGGCAACACTGAGCACCTTGCCACTTCCACTAGTTGCATCGTTTACAACAGCACATGACATCTGCATGTGTAAAAGATTAAAGTAAACATTTAAAGTAAACAAAGATTAGAGTAAACATTTCATCGCGGCGGGAGGGGGCAGGGTCATCTGCATGTGAAAAATGTGTCAAAACTTTGTTGCGGGGGGGAGAGGGCGGGGTCATCTGTATGCTATACACTACCACGCCCCCTCCCCCGCGACGAAGTGTCCTCTTTTTCACAAACTCAAATATGGTCACCCTAGTGTAGAGGCTCTGCCATCCAGAAGCCCAGTCTCTTTGCCCACTACATTCTAAGTTGTCATGAAAGACAAACTTTGGACTAATGAACATGTGTTGCAAAATACATCCTGGTTACAAATAGCTTAACTTTTCTCACTACTTTTGAGCATGAATTGAGCATGTGTGGAAGGAACAAAATGACCAGTACTGAAATGTTGATTGGACAGATATCATATCGGTCCTGAAAACAATATAAATCTTGGGTTTTTCTGCTAAGAGGTAAATGTATAATAATGTGCTGACATTCTGATAAAACATACTTTCACTGTAACAAACTAGAGAGAGAGACGTCTGATTCAGTTAACTTATTCTCTAACAAGTCTCACCATAACCTTTGTAAACAAGTAATAATGTGATTATTACTTGATTTGTGCACTATTGTGTTGGGGAATGGTGCTTGTGAATTGTTGCTGCGCAAAATATTAGCCACTTACCTCCCAGCTGTTGGCTTTCTTCTTCAGCTGGTCGCACTTGCGCAACCTGCATATCTGGTGGCCGGTCTTGCGGTTCAGGCAGTTGCTGCAATTGCCGCAGTTCTCCTTGCGCAGACAGGGGTCGCACGCGCCACACCGCTTACGTTTCTTCCTCTGCTGGGCTGCTGCCCCACTGGAGTCCTGGGACTGAGGCTGGACACCTGGGAAAAAGCCCCCGCTGTGGTGCTCGCTCTGGATGTACTCGTCCAAGGGAGACATCGTGCCCATGGCTTTGCCCCGCAGTAGGATCTTGGCATCTTCTTCATCTAGGGAGAACTCATAGATGTCCTGTGGTGGGGGGCCTGGGCCCCCCCTGTGCCTGTCCATGCTCTTGTCCAAGCCCTGGTGGGCTTGTGATGTGTCAGAGGCACGGGAAAGTCTTGACTGCACTTTAAAGACTCAGTCCAGGGATTGTCCACTAGGATGGAAGATGGAGAGACAGCTACTGGGCTACGGCTGACTTGGGTCAATGCGGAGCTGAGAGGGGGACTTTGGTTTGAGGGGGAACTGTCAGCTTCTAAAAGCCAGTCCTACCCATGCTATCAATCACCCGGATGTCCAGGTGGATTGAAGAGGATCAGGTGACTGGAAATGCACAGCATCTTCATACAAGGTCACCTAGAGGGATGTACAAAGGTCCATCTTAACTTTGATGAGTGTGTCATGACTGAAGTCACTCCGCTCTTCAAAAACAAGGGTCTGTAGATGAGGGGGAAACAAAGGGGGAGAGGGCAACAAGGAAAAATAGATACATTAATTCCAATCTGCTCAGAAATGTATGCCTATTCCCAAAGTAAAACAGGATACCAATGCCCATTTTAAAAGACTGAAAACTTTTTGATTCATAAATATATCTCAAGTGACAGAATTATTTTGTGGCATGATTTCCATTATTCAGCAATAACCATAAAAATAAAGCGTTTTTTGAATAACCTTTGAATAGTATTGCCCTCTAAGAGATTGGCTAATGCAACCGAACACCAGACAGTGGACAGATGTCGGCGCACTGAATCGATGGCTAACGCTACGTGCAATATGTGAGAAAATGTCAGGTTATAATGGCGAATCCCCACGAGGAGGTCTTTGTTTGCCCTCTTTGCATGAGAAAGGGCTTTCGTTCAGACCGGCGACGGCGCTCTTTGTGCCGTGCAAGGAAGCTCCAATCAACCGTCAATAAGCCGAAATATTTTAACTGTGTCTATAAAAACCCGCCGTAACTAGGCCTATTCTGTTCCACACTACGTGACATAACAAAACTATAGAAGATAGTTGTAACGTTAAAGGCACACCCTTATCGTTAACTTCACCGTTTCCTGAAACAAGATGATTAGACGTGTAAATGCACCCTACTATAAATAATTTCCAACGACTGGTCGGCTCGGTGGAGGAGCAGCTTAATTGTGTAAGTTAGAGTAGGCTACTTGTTAAATTCTAACTTATTGCACACACCCCAGTATGATGCAGAACATCTGAAACTACAGTCATATCTGTCAAATGTTTGTTGTCTAAAATGCGTCGCCACATATAAAGGAACAATAACGTAGACGTTAACAGATAGCTGTGTCAATAATTCCCGTGTTAGTTTTCTAAAAACATACAGACTTCCATTACCTTGCATAAACATAAATGCTACAAACTATAACCAAACTAACATAATCATAAAATGGCAAAGGAAGCTTTCTTAATTGTGCACATTGCCAATAATGGTAACCACATTAACACGAGTCTGTTAAATACATATCGATTAAAAACACTAACGTTACATCGTGGTAACATACTTGTCACAGGTGTAACTTTACACTGATCTATTAAAAGGTAGTCAATATGCTACTTGCTAGACTGGAGATTCGTTGGTATAACAGAAGCATGCGTTTGGCGCCCCAACCACGTGGCTTATTCAGCACTTTACCGGCTCTTTAACCGGCGACAAACACAAGAATTGAACAGACAGCTAACGTTAGCGCTGTAATGTGACTAGCAATAACGTTAATAGAAACTGCTGTCACACTCACTAACGGATACATGTTTATACATAGGTGAGAATTTTGTCCATGTTTGTTTGTTTTCTGCCCAGGGGGAGAGAAATCCGACACATCAGCAAAGCCCCCTCCCCTACTTTGAGACAACACCACCCCAGGGTAGCAAGCATACCGCAGTAATGATCAGGAAACAATACCCTAACATAAAAAATGTTAAGCAATGATAATAGGCCAATTACTTTAGTCCACATCTTCCTAAGTAGGCTACTGTATTACAATCCACAGCTGTAAACAGACGAGTAATAATCGTCATCAGCTATGCTAAGGAACTCACCATGAGCTTTATCAGATAACCTTAACTGAAGCTACCGATGTGTATTGCGCTAATTGTTTACTACGTAATCACTTTCACTGAATACACATCATGTTTTCTTTTAGCAGGCAGACCCTATCTGCAATTAAATAATGCATAGAAGAGAAGCAAACATATTTAACTCAGCTGATAGTCTATATTCTAAATACATCCAAATGAATAAATGTTAGCTACCGTTATACATACCAAGAGTTGACAATTTGTTATACCATGCTGATCTATCCACAGAAGTTAGGGAAGACAACTTTTTCTGATGAAGCAGAAAAACTCGACCCCAACAAGTGTCCCGGTCAAAGTAACTGAGGGTGAAAGATACTTGTGGAGTCTATGTAGATTGTTAAAAGTCTCAGCTCAGGGGCACTTCATGCCTTGTGAGAAAAAAAATATATCCGCTAAAAAAAGAGCGATTTAAATAGAAAAAGTTCATGCACTTTTCTCCAGGTCGTGTTAGTCCACAGTCCTCTTAGAGTTAAACGATGAAGAGGAGGAAGAAAGGAGAAGAAAACGTTTTAAGTGATCAGTAAATTGCGGAGTGGAGTTCAATGGGTGCACTGGAAGGAGGGGGTTAAATATTTGGGGCATTACGTCATCACCAAAAACTATACGTCATGTATGATGATAGTTTGGCTTTCTCTTGAAAAGATGTTTTGGTTAGGCTAGATTCCAGATGCAATGTTTAAACACTCCAATATTGTAATCGATTAAGATATTTATAACTAGTTAAACTTATAAGAACTTCAAGCCTATACATTGTTTGACAGCAGTGCTACACCAACTCATTTAGTTGACATGTTCATAGGGAAATGCTTATGTGAAATTACATGATCATACAATCTCTAATAAGACAAGGATCACAGACTCGCTCTGGGTAGGGGAATGGTTGTTCCCTTAATCTCAATTCTGACATACTTTCTAGAAGTACTTCAACATTCTGATTAAGGACTGAATTCACACACTTCATTTCATGTTTTTTCAGGACAATGTTGCAGTAGGCAGAGTTGCACAGATAACTCAACCAATCTGTATCAGTATCATCCTATAAACCAAACCTGCTGGCATAAGGCAGTGACAGTCATTTCATTTCATGTTCTTTATTACATTTGTGTAAATATAAATACCACTATACATGTAAATACCACAGTAGTAGTGAAAGAAAGAGAGGATGGGAACACTGCATCAGTTTTCAGTCTTTTATTTCATAGCACTGTAAAACCATCTGTATTCATTTGACAAAATAAAAGGGACAAAAAAACACCTCATAAACACAAAACACAAAAGGTACAGCATTAATGTAGGCATCCTGCCACTGATTTGGAAGCAGGCACCCTTCAGTGCATTGCTACACAGAGTCAGATGGACAAACAGTTCACTGGCAATGAAATAAAGGTCCTCTGAAAGTCAGTATGAATAAATATAACGCACATTACTGTTCTCCACCTGTCCACATTGAGAGGCGGACGGAGGCAGTGAAATGGAGATGTCTCTTGCACTCAACCCTAAACTGCATTGTATAGTGATGACTATAACTGGAATGTACATTGAATATTGTAGTCCTGTTAGTCGGACTATGGATGGATTTAAAAACAAATTTGTTGTGTATGACAAAATCAATCAAGGTCATTAACAACAATGCTAATTAAATTAATCTAAACTGCTTTCAGGTGACATGGTTCAGAATAATTCCAAGGTCTGTAAATCCTTATATGGACCTTCTGAATAACTGTATAATATGATAATGTAGTGAGAAAATACCCAAACCCACCCCTCCACCCAAAGAAAAAGGATATCATTCGAAAGGCTGATAAGTGGCAGCAGTGAAAATCAAATCAAGCAAGATGAGAATAAAACCAGATGCAATTATGCTGATGTAATGCAAATGAAAGAAACAAGACGCCTTGGATTGAAATGATCATTCAGGGGCAAAACACAACTAGCAGGGATGGGAGGAGACCCAACCTCACTAGAGATCATAATGAAACAAAAGGTTGTTCTCGAGAGAGAAGATTCGTTAATAAACGTTTCGTTTTTCTCTGTGACAGATTTCAGATGGAACTCCTAGAAACGGGTACGGATTAAGAAACAGGTAAAGGGAACCCAATTTCAGGCTTTGACCACCGAAACTCCAGACCCTGTTGCGCTGAGAGGGGAGAGCCTGCTGTTTCGTGTTGCTGATCATCGCAAATTCCCCCGACTGCTTTCCCATATGCTCTTATACATTTTGTCAGCGTGACATCAGAGTCTGGAGTTCGCATTAGAAATCCTGAGGTGCATTTTGCACGAGGAACGTACTCATTCCAATCCCCTTTTGTTTTGTTTCACTGCCTGTCTACCTCCCGCAAACCCTTATCCCTATCAAGGAAGTGGCCTGGAAATGTATCGGGATCTATGTCCGGACCTGGAATTTGCCAGCTTTGGTCATGTACTTGATGCCTTTGAACGGTTTGTACTTTTCTCCATACATGTCCAATCGATTAACCTTCAGTCCTTTGAAGAAAAAAAAGGAAAAACAAACATTTTACAATACAGCTGAAAGAACAGCAATGTTCTGCTAATTATATTGCATCTTGTCAAATGCTCTATAATACAAGTAATCTGTTCAGCATTCTTTAAATAAATATTTAGTTATATTTAATATACTAAATATGTAACATTATTGCGATGGATAAACATCTTAGGCATCATGTTGATGAAGTGGGAAAAGTGAGAATGAGCGCCACTGTGTGGTTAAAAGGTGGAGTTGCAACCAGGGCTCCAGTGTGTCATGTGACCTACAGTGTGACATCTTGAGTGTAGATATACAGTACATCACTGTGGGATAATGACCATGCCGTGCTGGTGGATTAACTGTCAGTGTGGTGCTACCTGATATGGCCAGCTGCTGGATCTTGAACTGGATGTTGAAGGTGGGGTTCTCTTCTGGTTTAGAGGCACCAGTTTGCATGCTCATGGAACCCTTTAGACTGGGAAGCTTCTGGGGGTTGATCTTACCAACATCCCACGATAAGAGCTGGAGAAAACAAAAGCCATGCCAGTACAAATATTACAATATGTACAAATATTGGACCCGTGTCATTTTCACAAACTATTCCATAAATGTAATACAATATTTCTATAAGAACAGACAATGAAATAACACAGTATTGCAAGTGATAACAATGCCGAAACATTATCACTAGACAAGTTGAAAAACAGTTACACGGTTATGTTTCATTCTACAAAAACACCAAATTACATGAAAAGAAAAAAATTGAACTTTAAGAATCTAAATGTGAAGTTTGGGAAGTTGGGAAGTTTACGTTCCCAATGCCCGACAGTTCCCGAATCCGTTCCCCATGTGAAGTTCATTAATCAGTTCATGACATTTCCACGCTTGTGAGACACCTCAGAAAGAGAGATGTACCTTGGTGACTGGGTCGAAGGTGTAAGTGCCCTGCGAGGCGTTGAGGTTGGCGTTGAGGACGCCCCGTGGCAGCTGGCTGCTCACCAGCACGGACTCCACGGCCTTGCCCATGGTCTGCTTGGGCCCCAGCGTCAGCTCGAAGCGGCCCTGGGAGCTGTTCTCCCTGAAGGTGATGTTGTGCTTCACGTACACTGGGATCGCCACCAGGCTGCAGGAGGAAGATGCCGGAACACACATGCAAAAATGAATGAGTTACTGAATAACTGAGTCATGGAGTTAAGTGTTAAAACTCAAATGAGGTAACGAGGGTTGTGTTGCTTTTTTCAATGACAACACCACGGTTCATCTCTTTTGATCCTGACCGATGACGGGAGTCCCTGTGGTTGTCATCAGAGACCAAAGACCAAACCCCCACACTCAAGGAGGGCAATGACAATCCAAGTAGTTTCGATATCTATCAGAAATGTCTTGAGTCACAGAGGCTTTACAGCTCTGTCTGTGCAATGTGAAGAAAGTTTTTAGGTTTCCATGAGTGAGAAGGTAAATCATGGAACAGTGTTGCTACACGTGGCATATGACATGACCTATGACATCACAGGGGAAACTCCTGCCACCGCAAAAACTTTGAAAAGTCATTTTACTTACCGTAACAACACTGTGTGTGTGTGTGTGTGTGTATGGAAGGGAGAGTGAGTGTGATCAGAGACTAAACGCAAGGCTTACTTCTGCGAGCTGACATGGTACGAGAGCAGCCGGAAGTTTCCATCTGGAGGAATGAAAGAGAGAATTCGCTCGGCCTCCCAGCGCTTAAACCGCACACACGGATGGAAACTGACATCATCCAGCAGACGGGGGTTCTGAGAAGAAGCAGGGAGAGTACAGCTGGTAGTGAATACCACTGCATCCATTTTCAGGAATACCAAGTTTCTCAGAATACATTTTCAACTTGAATATATCAGCGACACTAGGAAGGGAGTTATATAATGCATGAAAACATCAACAGTTATAGGGAGAATTTTGGTAATCTTTAACCTGGGCCCTATTTAAGGTCATTTTCTACAATTATTGAGGTAAACAGACACAGGTCAATCTCTGTACGGATCCTGTCCATTTTGTCAGAGACTTATAATAACATTATGAGCCTTTCAGTAGCAAAAACTAGTGGTTTACTTTGTCGCAAGTTTTTGCCCCATAGGATTATATCGTATAGCCATTTTGCACTTGCTGGTTATAGTGTTCCAACTCAACACTGGACCAAGAGCCCAGGTAAAAACACAAAATACCTGAGCTCTCTGTTAAAAACGAATCATCAGAAAAAGAAGAAAACATTATCACTTATGATGTATTACAGCAAGGAGGTGCCACTTTATGTAATGGAAATATAAAAAATATAAAAATATCCAGGTTTAGAATCAACAACATGGATTTTTGTCTGATCAATTCTGTAATGGTTATAGTTTGATCAATCCTATCAATGTGTATACCTCATTCTGGCAGTTGTGTTATAACTGCAAACTGGTGAGGGAGTTCAATGTACAGTACAAAAGGGTGTACAGTTTTTATCTGAAATGAAACATTTCTGTGCAACCCTAAGATATACAGTTTTTTATATCTACACTTGACTTGAGCTGAGGTAACCATACTTTACATTCTTTCCCACACCCACAAAAATATTTTTCTTTATTTTGTTTTCAAACCATCTTTCCTATACCCACCATGAGTGTGAATATGTGCCCCACTTCACACTCTGGTCAAACAAACAAAGAAAAAGTCCACGGAAATGATGAATGTGTACATGTTATCTTATTCTAATTAAATTGTGTCTATAATCCTGTCTCACCCTCCCAAAAGATAAAGACAGCCCAGAGGACCAAGATCTCACCATAAATGAGAGAGTGAGGTCAGGCATGCCTGTCAGCTTCACACAGGCATCAATCACTCCCTGGATCTCTGCAGTAATAGTGGAACCTATGTAACATGCAAGGAAAAATGTGGGATATTCCATTAACAGAACAGCCATCACAACAGTGTAATGTAACTTGTGAAATAAAATAACGTACCTGCAATAACATGGCACAAAAACACCCTACCTGACTTGTCAATGATAGCATCAATCTCTTCCACCACATCAAAATATGCCTCATTGTTAGTGTATTTCACTCCTGTGCGACGCCAAGGTACAACAGAGAGCTGGCCGGTTGGAAGCTGCTCCCCTACATTAGTGCTTCCTGTTGATAAAAAGGACATGATTAGCTGTAATACATAACTCCATAACATGAGACATCAGTCTATGAAATCCTTACTTGTGTGGACTAAGCAGAATTATTTGCTTTCAACAGGGCTTGGGTGTTCAAGCTGAAAAGATATAGTCATATTTAAGATCTTCATCAGCTGAGTACCTCTTTGAGTGCTGCACCAACAGCAGTTACTATTACTGCTATCGATGCCTTGCTGTTGTTAACTTTGCAACTTTATGCAAGTCAGCATTACAGTTAAATGCCATTATTAAATACGCAAACAAAACAACTTGCTAACTTACTGCAAAGCAAAATACCCCACAGCACTATATTTGTTCATTAAGGATAACTATGAACAAACCTGTGATAGTGTTGACCACTGTGCGAAGGATGGTGGGAGGCTTGATCAGTTCTTTGAGGATGTTGGACTCGGTGGCCAGAGGGAAACCGTTGTCAAGCATCTCCTCCAGCAGCTCGTACACAACAACTACATTGTCTTTAATGGCAGCTTCACTACAAACTCCAAAATAGTCCTGAAAGAAAGTGGATAGAGAGAGACAGACACAGAGAGTAAGGCAAGGCTACAAGGATACATACGACACTGATATGGAGGAAATGCATGCACGGGTGCAAAAGAACAAATGCCACAATACACACACCTGGAATGTGTCCACCACTCGGTGAAGGAACTCGATGACAAAGAGCGGAGGCACCTCTGTCTGAATGACAGCTACAAAGAATATCTTGTGTCTGAGCACATTGATGAGGTAGTGGTGAGGGGTCGGAATGACCGGGGGAACGTTCTCGGGCTCAGTGGCGCGTTCCTGAGCCTCGAAGAAGTAATCACACACGGAACGGCTCACAACACTCTTCCAGTGTTTCTCCAGGAAGATGTCCCCCGAAGAGTTCACCAGGAATAGGCTGTGGATCATCTTGACTCTGCTTAGAAGAACAAGCGTGTGTGGAATGAACTCTGATCGTAATTACACAATGTATTAACATCTAACAAACTATTTAGAAATGTTATAAACGCATACACGGTCCTGCCAATACTAGCACACTGCACTGTAATGCAGAAAGTGGCCGTTTTGAAGCACCAACGCTGGGTGGAAAGAGGATAGCTGATATGGGCTCATTTAATATTCTTAAACTGGTGACGATCAAGTTACCATAGAGGGTCAGATTAGAACCGTTGATCACAGAACAGGGCCTAAAAGACACCAAACGAGTAGGCTAGCCCGTCTATCTTATGATATCGGTAGCGCATCCTGATTCTGCATCCCTACATATTTGCATCCGTGTTTTTTCCTCTATCACAGGACTGTCTTGTGACAACGAGCTCCGTCATGCAGCGAGAAAAGATACCAAGCTACTTCCTACTTAACATTTCCTAAAATATCAACCCTTATCCTGCCCATGTATGCGCTACGAAAGCTGTTAGAAAATATACTCACCGTTTTGGTTTTCCTATCTGAAATTTCCGTTTATATCTTGTACTAATAGATGAAAGATGAAATAATGTTGCTAAGCCAGTCTTCCCCGTTATTCGTCCCGCCTGTTGTGAGCGACTGACGTAAGGCTGGACCAACCAGAGAACACAGATAACAGGAATGCCCGCCCAACTAAAATAGTTATTGGCTCCCACTGCGGAAGTGAGAGAATATGTGTACTTAATAATCATTGGACACTGACCAATAAACGTCATATGTGCATGGCTTTTGATTGGCTTAAGAACGTAGGCCTACTTAGGTCTGACATTTTGTATCAAGGCAAAGAAACATGTCAATGAACCCTAGACATGTTTATATCCAGTGACTACCTCGTGCAGGTACAATTAAAGAATATACGTTTTGTTAACTAAGAAAGTGTCAGATGTGCTTCTCACCCTGAACATTATGAAAATACATAGTGTACGCTAGGTTAGATTTTAGATCCACTGAGCAGTAAATATGAGACTAAATAAGCCTCCCCAGGTAATGGCTTTTCCGCATTTACCGAACAATTTTATCTATATTTCTGAGGCAATATTAGTATTTTGTTTCTAATTATTAGTTGATCTTTTGAAAAGGCCATATATAACTAGGCCTAGTGTATACATTATTTATCAGGATAAGTGCTCAACAAATACAGTCACACCTGAAATGGCTCAACATAATTTATTTTTGTTTCATGTTAAAATGTACAGAGTTCTTTGAAAGTACTTGCTAAAAAGAAAAAAAAAACCGAATAAATGGAAATACATACAGGGACGAAACAGAGAGGAGAGGAAGTCGGACGCAATCGACCCTCTATGAGCGCCAGGCCCTCCTCGCTCCGTCTATCGTGCTCTCTCTTAGATTACAACTCACCATGTACAATTACAAAGGATACAAAAAGGGGAAGCAATATAAACAGACAGAAATATACTGAGCTCATTTTTACATGCCTCGTAGATGTAAGGAAGTCGTCCTATACACACACGAAAAGTCCAAAACAAAAAGAAAAAAGAACGCTAAGTGACCTTTAGATATTTATTTTTTCCTTTTGTTTTAAAATAGCATTAATATACTACACAAAGATAGAAAACTCTAAAGATGAGATGGAATGGAGAGGTTAAAGGCATCTTAAAGTCACTAAAAGTGAGTTGTATTTTTTTAGTTTTGAATTTCTTAATAATATTACCCCAAGAGTCAAGCTAAAAAATATGTATTGTTTTTCCTGAAACAGAAGTGAAAAAAATGACAGTACCAATATCAATGTCAGAATTTTTCTTTTTTATATTATAGAAAAAACATTGTTCTCTACAATACGTTTCTAAAGTCAAAAAGAGTCAGCTCGTGTCATAAAAGAAAGCTGCCCAGTCTGATAAAATTCAGAAAATTAAAACAAAACAAAAACAATACACACAAATAATATATGAAACATCAGATTTGTAAGAAAAAAAATCCTCAATTGACATTGAATACTGGAACATGAAGGGTACTCTCCCCCTCGTCCCGAAACAGGAGATGACCCCCAGACAACATGCACACCAACAAACATCCTGGTGTGTGTGTGTGTATGTGTGTGTTGATGTGCCTAATGGGCACATGTTGAGTTATTGTCCATCTCCCCTCACGGTAAATGGTGTGAACCCCTCTAGGCATATGGTGGGCAACCGTATTGCCAGATGTGTGTTACTGGTACACCGGTGTAGCCTGTTCTTCATGGCCCTGTTAGTCAAAGAGTGAAGACACATATTGTTGCAGTCTCAAACAGGTTTATTCTCTGTAAAGCAGTAACCGTTCCATCATGGGATGTCCAACTCCTTGTCTTCATGTTTGGAAGATGGTGTACTGCAGGGGGGGTGTGGAGACCCCATTTCAGCAAGGCCAAGCTCTCTGCTCTTGTGCATGGAGTGTGTTGGAAAAAGTGTGTGAGCGTTGCAGGTCTCAAGTCTGCCACTGAGGGGAGACTGTGCTGTGAACTAGGAAGTACCAGAATATTTACATCTTATTTCTTCTTCTTTTTTTTTCTTCTCCACAGGCAATTCTGCTGTCCAGTCTAAACGTAACCAATAACGCTACTTGTTCATATAAAAAAAAAAGATGGACATAAGACTACAATACAGTGGCAGATGCGTCCTCATTGGGGCCTGCTCCACCTGCTGGGACCTGACGCAACACCATCCTACAGCGGGAAGACAAGGATTCCAAACGCGGTGAACGGCCCACTAGACTTTCCACTAGAGTCCCCACCCACATACCCAACCCGCCCCCCACCCCATTCCCTCCTCCGATTCAAACACAGAAGTGCTTCCACCATGGGTCACAAAGTGGCAATAGAGATGTGTGCATGTGTGTTTGTACTCGAGTGCGTGGATGTGTTAGAGCAGATGGGTGCCACCTTGAGCCACGCACACACCCACACACTCACCTGAACTAAGTAAAAAAAATAATACATACAAAGCATGAGGTTGGACTGAACACAAGAAAGTCAATGGTCGTCAAAAGAGACAAAAACAAGATAAATGTATTAAAAATTATAAACCAATAGAAAAGAACAAAAACAAAATGTCCATCTAACTTCCACCACTTGTCTTTTTCCCATTCTGAAGGTAAGGCTTCCTATGTCAATGAAATGATTGTGTGAATGGTCAGATTAACATATTTGAAAACCACTTAAGTCTTTTTCTCCTTTTTTTTTTTCTTCCCCCATCTAGCTCAGTGAAGTCCTCACATCCCACATGGGAAAGTTCTTCCTTTCTTCCTCTCCTCCACTTTCTCCTTGGGATGGAGGGGGCAGCGCGCCTCAGGGTTAAGTGTGTGGTGAGCAGAAGAGGCTCAGTGCCCTGGAGTCCCTGTGAGTCATCGGTCCCCACTGAAGGTCCATTTACACAGCATCTAACCAATCCCACCAGCCGTCTCCCCCAACACAGCCAGCGCAGGGTCACAGACGTGTCTGCAGAAAGGATTGGGGAGGGGACAAAAAACAAAAAAACAGAACAAAAAAAGACTGACAACATACAAAATAAAGGGGAAATAAACAAACAAACAAACAAACAAACACAGTCCCTTTTGTTTGATTCCCCTCCCTGTGTCTGCTTCGTCCGTTACTGCTGCTGCTGTCTTCTGCTGTGTGCAGAGCTCCCCATCTCCTACGTTCACTCAGTCTGGCTTTGGAGGATAGGCGAAACATACGAGACAGTAGAGAGATGCCTGGTCCTGAGCAGAGGAGAGGGGTGATGTGGGCTAATGTCTCATTTACCCCCCGCTGCTCATCTGCTCATGTAGGGCGACTGTTTGGGGACACCGGCATAGCTGTGATGGGTGGGGCCCGTGTACATCATGTTACCATGGTGATTGGGCTGCATAGGCTGCTGCGGGTAGGCCTGGCCACCCATCATGCCCATCTGCATCTGCATGGGGTACTGTGCCGGCTGGTTCATGTATGGGGGGTTGCCATGGTAGCCGCTGTTCATCATGGGCTGGGCCATGCGGTAGCCGGCCGACATGGCGGCATTGAGTGGGTTCATGTTCATGGAGTTGTAGGCGCCCGGTGTGGGCATGAGGTTGGGCATCATGCTGCGTTGCACGGTCAGGGGCCGCGGCGAGCCCTGCATGGTCACGGGCCCCGAGCTGCGGCTATAGAGCTGCTGCTGGTGCGGGGAGCCGGCGGGAAGCTGCGAGGCCTTGGAGCGGATGGAAATGTGGCTCTTTACAGAGGCCATCTGGCCCTGCAGCCGTTGCGTGTGGGGCGGGGGAGCCAGGCTGATGTTGGCCCCGGCCATGTTACACTGGAGCAGCGATGAGCCCAGGTTCATGGAGCCCGAGCTCAGGTTGGGCGGCGCTGTCATGGTGGCTTGGGCCTGGTGAGAGGTGGAGGTAAGGCCGGCAAGGCCCGAGTTAGACAGGGACACGCTGGGCGCGTAGGAGGTGACGGCCGCCGAGTGCGAGTAAGGCATGGCGTGCGGGTCCATGATGGTGTTGGTGAGCTGCTGCAGCTTGGCCAAGCTGAAGGTGGCCGAGGGCTGCCCGTAACCGCCCGCGCCAAAGTCCTGGCCCATGTAGAGGCTGCGGCCTCCGCCACCACCGCCTGCGCTCTCAGGAATCTCCATGATCATGGGCGTGGAGGCAAAACCGTTTCCCATGCTGCACTGGGAAAGCAGCTGCTGCTGCTGCTGTTGCGGAGTGGGTGGGGGAGCTGAGGGCGGGGGCTGGGGTTGGGTGTTTGGTGGGTTTGGTGCCTGCTGTTGCTGTTGTTGCTGTTGTTGCTGCTGCTGCTGCTGCTGCTGCTGCTGCTGCTGCTGTTGCGGCACCTTTTTCTGGGGTTGCTGGTTGGTGCTGGGCGGCCTCTCGATGACACAGCTCTGCGGGGACTTGATCCCACAGCTGGGCGTGTTGGCTGATGGGGGTGGAGGCGGAGGCGGTGGCTGAGGTACCCCTCCAGCGCCGCTGTTAGGTGCACTGCTGCTGTTGGGCCCTGGGCCAGCCTGCTGGATGAGGCTGCAGCTACCCATGCCCAGCTGGGAGCCTACAGGGGCAGTGGTGGAGGTCAGGCCTGGAGACCTGGAGACAAACGAGCAGCTGCTAGCCTGTGAGGATGAGGAGGATGGGGTGGCTGAGCTGGAGGACGTCGACGAGGAAGATGAAGCTGCCGACGAAGAGGCGGCTGCCACAGCGGCGGCGGCAGAGAGGCCACCCCCGTTGCCGCTTCCGTTGCCACCGCCCATCGTCGAGTCGTAGCTGCTGGGGTTGTCATAGTTCTCGGTGGTGCTTTCAATGCTGCCTAAGTCACTGAAGCCACTGTCCACCACTTGCTGGGAGTGGTCCGACACTGAAGGCACGTCCATCATGGGCGACGTCTCCATGTTCTGCAGCGACGGGGCAGACAGGGTGCCGGGGTGCTCAGGGGTGATCTGGGTGTAGCCACTGCCTCCCCCTGTGCCTCCTCCTGCTCCAGCCGGGGCCCCGGGCGCTCCCCCCTGCGGCCCTGACTCCAGAGGGCCAGGGGTCATGCTGGGGCTGTTGACGGAGCGCACCGACTGGCCAGGCAGCGGGGGCATGGGCAGCGGGCTGCTGTGCTGGGAGGAGGGAGCGGTGGCTGGGGCAGCCGCGGTGCTGCAGTCCTCCACCAGGCCCAGTGGGTCATCCTCGGGCTCACCGTGGCCATAGTCCTGCAGCGTGCGGCAGGCGGCTAGCGTCTCCTCGCAGTCCTGGTAGGAGGCGGCGGGGGCAGCGGCAGTCGTATGTGGCTCAGCCTCCTCGTCCTGGGCCTCGCCCTGCGTGAGCGACTGCACAGCCTGCACGGTCTCCAGGTCCAGCTCGCTGCTGTGCTGCGGGTGATGCGTGTGGTGGTGGTGGCCATGGCTCAGCTCGTCCTTGTAGTCGGCATGTGGGTGTAGGTGGGGGAGGGTATGGGGGTGCGGGTGTTCGGCCTGAAGCATCAGCACCGCCTTGTCCTCAGCGTGCAGTGGCTGTAGCTCAATCGGCTCGTCCGGGACGGAGATGGCCGTCACCGTCTCTACTGCGGCGGCAGTGGCAGCAGAGGACTCCTCCTGCTCGCGCCGCCTGCGGTCTTCCTGCGCATCAGACGGTCGGCTTTTTATCTCCTGCTCCTCATCGGCCTCTTCCTCCTCCTCCTCCTCCTCTTCCTCCTCTTGCTCCTGCTCCTCCTGCTTGCTCACATACTCCTTGTCCCCCACGCTCCCCTGTATGCCTAAAAAAGTTTCTCCGCTCTGAGGTTCGTCTTTCACCGGCGGCGACCGCGCAGGCGATGCCGGCTCCTCATCTTCCTCCTCTTCATCGTCTTCCTCGGAGTCTGGCTCTTTTCGCCTCTTGCTGCTGCTGCCACTGTCGCTCTTCTCCTCCAGGTGGCCGTCCCCCTCATCGTCTGCATCATGGTCGTCGCTACGGCGACTCCCCGAGCCAGGGGTTACGGCAGGCCTCCGCTCACAGTCTTCGTCCTCCCGCTCCTCCTCTTCGTCACCGCCCCCCATGTCCACGTCGGGTCGTGTCGGGGCTATCCGAGAGTTGGTGGAGGACACAGGTAACATGTTGCGCGAGGGCGGTCGGACGGGCTTGTCCTGACCCCAGCCCCTATCCTCATCGTCTTCCTCATCTTCCTCCTCCTCGGGCTCAGAGATGGGGGGCTTGGGTGGTGGTGGCGGGGGCAGGCGAGCAGCGGGGTTCTTGGGCGGCCGGCCCCTCCTCCTGGGCTTGGGCGGCTCAACAGGCTTGAAGTCGTCATCGTCGGACTCCTTGCACTTGTCATGCCCCAGATCGGAGGTCAGGCTCCGCCGCCTGACGTCGAGCTGCTGTGGTGGCTGCTGCTGCTGGGGCTGTCCCAGCATGCTCCTCTCCAGCTCTAACCGGTCTGCCTCCTCTCGAGCTCGCTGCTCGTACCAGCTGCGGGGCTTCCTGCCCGGCTTCATCTTGATCTTGGGTGGCGGGGGGTCCCCAGACTGGGCGGAGAGAGCTGCGTCTGCGGCTTGCTGGTTGCCACTGCCGGGCTTCCTTCCGGGCCGTTTCTTCCAGTGTAACGGCTTGCGGCTCTTGCCCTTGGGCCAGCCTTTCTTCTTCTTCACAGGAACATCGGGGGTCGGGGGAGGCGGCTCTCCCCTGTCAGTTGGGTCAGACGACTCTGGCTTCCTCAGGCCAGGCACAGGCTTCAGCACAGGAGTGGGATCTGACGCAAAGTAGAAGAACAACACTTAAATACTGTAGTGGACAGAATGTGTCCCTATATTCAGATTTCTTCTCTGAAGTATTCAGTCTGCATCATCGAAATGCAGGTGGTCAACCAATAATGACTCACAGAGGCAGAATTGTGATTGTGACAAGGTATAAGCAATAATAGCAGAGAGTATCTGTGAATTACATTTTCAAAGTTATTACCATAGGTAACCACAACAGTTTGAAACCACTACAGAATTCAAATAGCAACATAATGGTTCCTTTTGTGGGAAGGTTCCAGACTCACCATCCTCCTCTGACTCATCAGAAAGGTGCGGTCGGCTCCTCTTGGGCACAGGGTCGCCGTGATTGAGGGCCGAACGGGCAGCCGGGTAACGGCGCAGCGGCGTCTCCTCCTCGAGGCGGGGCATTGGTCGCTCAGTGTCCGAGTCCACAAACGGCTCGTCAAGGACCTCTGTCGTCTCCGAAATGGTCTCCGTCACCACGCTACTTTGTGGATGGCTCTGCTGCCGCATCCTTCGTTTCCTCAAAGGCTTCTGGGGAAAAAAAATGACGTGCCATTAGTAAAGGATAACGTCATGTTTACTTAACCCAGTATTTCTGCACCTGAGTACCAGTTCTATTGAAGCCATTACTGTCGCATTACTGTCACCAAAGGCATGAGACCAATTCCAAAACTATACAGTTTTATTTATTTTATGCTATTACTGATAAATAGGATTTTTTGCACTCTATCAATCAAATACATTGCACACTAATGCTGATCCAAGTTGTGATGCCCTTAATGGGCTTACATTAACACATGAAAGAAAGAGGCGTTGCAACAATCAAAACCAACCACATGATTCAGGTTGGTGCTGTAGAAGTATGCATCATACTCAACCACACAAAAACTACAGCAGTCTAACTAACGTTTATGATGATGATGTGAAGTCACCGTGGACATATTTGCATGCACACCCTGAAGCACAAAGCAGTGACAGGCCAAAACATCTCACCTTGCACTTGAGGCCAAGAGTGGGTTTCGTAAGGATTGGAGGCGAACAGGCTTGCATCTCATCATCATCATCATCGTCCTCCTCATCGTCCTCATCATCCTCGCTGCTCTCGCTGAAGCGAGGCCTGTGCACTGGCGGCAGCTCACATGGCCTGGGTGCCGGGGGCAGTAGCGACAAGGCCTCTCCAGGGCCCTCGAGTATCCTGGGCTTGGGACCGCGCTTCTTCCGTGGGGGACGCCCCCTGCTGCGGGGAGGCGGCGCCTGCGGAAGTCGGGGGAGCTCCACCGGCCGGCTCATCCCCGAGTTAGCATCTCCCAACTGACCGAAGAGTCCCATGGGCAAGCTGGAGGAGGCCCCCGGGGCTTTCTGGCTCTTGGTCCTGTCGTCATGGTAGTTGTCTTCTTCAGGCCGGTGCTTCCTGGGCCTGCCTGGCCGGCCTGGCCGGTCCTTCAACTTCCCCCAGGGCCAGTTCTTGGGGGGTCGGCCACGGCCCCGGCGCTCCCCGTTGGCGGGGGCAGGGGGTCGGACCGGGCTGGGAGGAGTGCGGCGGACCGGGGAGGAAGCTGGAGGGCTCGGCCTGCTGGGGAAGGATAAGGGGAAGCACTTCCTCTCTTCTTCTTCTTCCTCCTCCTCCTCCTCTTCCTCTTCCTCCCGGTCTGCTCGCCTGTGCCAAGAGAGTGGGGAGGTCTTGTGGATCGGCTTGATCTGTAGGGTGACAATAACAAAACAAAACAAAAAAATATATATATATGTTATAAATGGAGCTACAAGCAGCAATGATGGGGCCAAGAATAAATACATTTGGCCGACATGATCGGTTGTCATGTCCTGTCCTTGAGACATCACCAGACACAAAAAAACACTTTTATGAGGCCAACACATAATCTTTGCTTATTGCAGCACCCCCAAGGAGTAAAATGGTGCAATTTGTTTTAAGACAACCTAAGGAAGAGACCCTGAGGGCATCTACCAAGTTTGGTGTCAATACATAAAACAGTTGCTGAGATATGACCTTGCTTCCTGTTTCGCGACTTGCCACAGATTCCAATTGACTGTAACCGACAACCGCTTTTGCAAATTGAAAAGCCAACAAATAACTTTAGTGAGAATCTGTGCCAATTTGGTTAGTATAAAAAAAACTAACATGTTCATAATATCCAATATAGTGTTGAATACAGTTTGATCCAAGGAATCCAACAGTACCTTTTTTTGAAAATGACGTACATAAACGCACCTCCAGCTCTGTCCCACTGGGGGTACTAGAGCACCTGGGGCTCGAGGCACGTGGTGGAAAGAATCAGGGGACTGTCCCAAATTTCTAAACTTGTTACGATATGGTTCTAGGGGCTACCATGGACACCTTAGCCAGAAGATGATGAATAAGAAAAAAGTAGAAACCTGCTTAGCCCCGAATAAGTACATCTCACTAAGCCCACTGGTCAATTCAACTTTGTTATCCAACTACTCTCGCACAAATTAATTTGCCCACCATATACTTTATGTCTCACAGTTTATACATTTTCCCTTTATTTTACCTCTCGATTTTTCAAATATTTTTTAATTTCCTAAATGCTTTCACCATTTTACTTAGACTGGGCTAAATAAATTATGTCACTTAATTCACAGAGTTTTATATTCCCTACTGAGCCCATTCCTTTAGTCTTATGTAAAAGATGGACCTTTCCTTTGTCTAGGAGTAAAAATGGTTTCACCTCTTTGCCATTCTCTTCCTCTCCATCCTCTGCCTCTTCTTCCTCGTCATCCTCTCCCTCCCCCTCGGACACCACGATGCTGCTCACAACGACTGGGGTCCAGCGCAGAGAGTCGGGGTCTACCTCCAGCTGCCGAGGCCTGGCCTGCAGACGGCTCATGTGTATCGAGATCAGCTTCTCCCGACGCACCAGCACCAACCTGCAGAGGACACACACACACACACACACACGCAGAGATCAGTCGTTCCATCTACATAACCACTGATGTTACAACAATTGAACGTGCAAAGTTTCTCTTGCTGCAGCCGAGCTGTCTTGTGGACACTTCAAAAGAGCTTTTGAAATACAAACCATCACTAGTGTCATGAGAAGAACCATAAGAAGTTGGAAGTTGGAAAACTTGAGTGTGATTGGCCATGCAGCTATGCACGTCAGTGTCAAAAGCAAAGCAAAATTGCTTTCTGAATGTGAATGGACCTGTGTGTGTGTGTGTGTGTGTGTGTGTGTGTGTGTGTGTGTGTGTGTGTGTGTGTGTGTGTGTGTGTGTGTGTGTGTGTGTGTGTATAGTACACCATTCTTTGGAGAGCATCAAAGCACTGAGGTCATACTGTGCGGCAGCAGTGATGTCCTCTGTGTGTCTACGTTTGAGTATGTGTGTGCATAGGTGTGTGAAAGTCACACTGGTCTGTGTGTGTGTGTGTGTGTGTGTGTGTGTGTGTGTGTGTGTGTATTAGAACTGTTGTGAGTCTCCCTGCACGTTCATATGAGAGTAACCGTGACGGCATGCATGTCTCACCGGCTTCCGCGTTGCTCCAGCATGTTGAGGTGGAGGAGGGTGGAAGTGATGTCCTGCGGGCAAATGCCCGTGATCTTGCTGAGGTGGCGGATGGTGAGCTGCTGGTCGCTGAGCTCGTGCAGGCACTCCACCACCACGCTGCGCCAGTAGGCCATGTAGGACAGTCGACCCAGGTCCGACAGAGGCTTTTCAGGTGAGCCCGGCTGGCCCTCGCGCTTCGACAGCAGGTAGCCTGGCGGAAAGGGCACAAAGTTAGCAACAAGCTTCAGGCATTCAGCACTGACATTTCCCAGGGAACTTACATTGGCTTTTGCACCCACTTTGCTGTAGTAAGCAACACTGGTAGAATGCCTCATTTGAATGGCTATTTTAGTGTTTTAACTGTTAGGTTTGGGTGCTGTATTTGTATATTTTAGCTTATATTACTACACAGCCTGGGATTGTGAATGTGTTCAAATTTCACTTGCCCCAGTAAAAAACATTTTCCCTTGAAGGCGCAATAATTGAGTAGAACAGAATCTGTCACTGAAGTGTCTCTGTAAAAACTGGATGACCACAACAACCAACCAGAGAAAACAAACAATGCCTTGAAAACGGAGTGGGTAGTAGGTCCTTACTGAAGTCGATGAGAAAGCGGCCATAGCCCTTGCGCTGGTATTGTGGAAGAATCATGATGCAGGACACATTATACTTCTGCTGACAGTGCTTCTCCTGCGAGACAGACACGGAGAGACAGAAAAACAAAATCAGGTTAATTGCATTGCATGCCTGACGGTGGAATAAATATAATGTGTGCATGTGTTGGCGTGTGTAGGCATCTCTCGTACCTTGGAGAAGTATCCCACGAGGTGGCAGCCTTTGCTGTCGTTCTGCGTGAGCACGTAGAAGAGGAAGGGTTCCACATCGTAGTACAGCGTCTTGTGGTCCAGGAAGAGCTTGGCCAGTAAGCAAAGGTTCTGACAGTATATCGTGCTGACATTGCCGTCCACCTGTGGAACACACACACACACACACACACACACACACACACACACACACACACACACACACACACACACACACACACACACACACACACACACACACACACACACACACACACACACACACACACACACACACACACACACACACACACAACGCAATGATCACTCACTGCGAGAGCAACAATAGAACCTGTCCAGACCCACACATTGCCCCGCGCGTGTTGCATAACCACTTCTGGAAAATGACCTTGGCTCCATCCCATCTCCCAGGCCAGGCTAGTCAATGCTCTGTTCTTTGCTTCTCTACTGGTATGGATTCCTGGCTGTGTGGATAATGATTCTGCATGAATCAACTCCATATCTCATGGGCAGGCCTTCTACAGGCAGCTTAGGAAAATAAGGGAACCAATTACGGGGCGATTAGATTATGGCAGCTGACCCGGTTTTTCCTGGCGTAGGTGTGGGACTTTCAATTCCTGAGAGTGCGCAGGCGCCCGGTGGGGTTCTTAAGAAGCAGGGAGCACCATGCTGTCACTGTCACAGGCGGTGATCTCTGATCTTGAAATACAGAACTGCTTCACGGGAGGAGGGGGAATGAAAAGAGACAGAGAGAGAGAGAGAGAGACAGAGAGAGACAGAGAGAGAGACAGAGAAAGAGAGAGAGAGCTGGCACAGTGCCAATCATGCTCGCTATGTTCTGCTCCAACTGATTCGGGCTTTACTGAAGGAAGAGCGGCGTGCCAAAGTGTGTGTATGCGCACACGTGTGCATATGTGTGTGTGTCTGCAGGTAGTGGTGAAAGCAAAGCAGACATTAGACCTCACACAGGCGCCTGTGAACCTTCCGCCCACGCACGTCTCGTGACACTCTGGTCCCTACCGTACAGTCAGAAGACAGGGAACCGGTTTGACGTGAAGCCAACATTCCAACAACAAAACATGACTCTAATCTGTATTACAACAAATTAAGATCACTGATTACACAAATCAAATTAAGGCGACTGATTATTCTGCGTCACAGTTCCTAGAGTGCACGCTTTCCAACATTTCCAGATGTCAACCTAGCGTGTTCCTGGAGTGTCAGAGACCCATTAACCCAGAACTCTTGACAGTCTGTGCATTTGGCAAACAGCTGGCGGGGGGCTTGTGGGAGGATGAGAAGCACACATCACCCCACAAAACAGGAAGTGGAGGAAGTGACGGTGTGTGTGGGTGGGGGCCCGGTCCCTGTGTGGCATGTGTGGCGGGGCCCCCAGGCCTCCCCTGCTTCCTCACCTCAAACACAGAGACGTCATCCTTCCGGTAGATCTCATTGGCTGGGGGGTGGAACCAGCCACACTTGCGCATGTGCTGGTACAGGATGCTGCGGCTCTTCATGTAGCGCAGGCAAAACTCACACAAGTACAGCTTGGGCAGTCTGAAATGGAAAATGGATAAATGGTGTTAAATACGGATAAACTGCAATAAATGCGATAAACTGGATCAATAGCAACAAATACTGTAAAAAGCGATAGAGTAGATAAATGGAAATAAAATACATAAATAGTGTTAAATGGTGAGAAAATAGCATTTTTAATTATTAGGAGGAAAACAGAGACAGAATCCAAGACAGGATTTAACAAAAAGGTCAGATGAAGTTACTCGTCCCTCTGTGACATAATGCAAGCTCTCTGCACACAAATGGGAAGGCCAGGGCCCATAGCAACTAGTGTGAGCGCGGTAGTTACCTGCTGAACTCCTGTGGGTAGGGAGACGAGTACCACGTCTGGATCTCGTACTTCCCAAATTCGATGACAGACGGGCAGCGCATGTGCGGATCAGGGGGTCCCGTCACCCCAACTTTCTGCACAGACACAAGAAGACGGAGGAGGAGGAGGAGGAGGAGGAGGGTGGGGGAAGAGGAAGAGGAGATATCAGGCTGAGCGCAGGTTTGCCACGGGGGATTAAGAAAACCAAGTGCGGAGCAGACAGACAGATTACAGCACAGGGATTACACCCTCCACACCTCCCCCTCCCCTCTCGCCTGCCAGGACCCCAAACTCTGCCAAAGCACACTGGGACTTGGCAGGCACGCTGCAGGGTGTACACTTGTGTCACACACACCCACACTCCCACACACACACGCACACGCACACACCTTTGCCACAGCTCCTGGGCTGCTGCTGAGGAGATTATTATTAGCTCGCTGTGCTGTTTGGGGTAAACTGCAGGCAGCTGCCACTCAGAGCTGACTGCCTGCCTCACTGCCTCTGCTGCTATGCAATGGTGACCACATGCTTCCTGTAGCAGCCAAGCCAGGAGGCCCCTCAACCCTGCCCCCACTTTTACACACACAGACACACACGGCATCAGTTAACACATACCAAAGAAGAACATTTCAGAAAAAGTGCTTACTTCACACAAGCATACGCCACACCTTTGGCATGCTGTAGCACATCTCCATTAAAAAGCAGAAGTAACCACTGAAACTAAACCCTAACCACCAAGCCATAATCAACCCAGATAACTCAACATGAGACCATTCAAATGTTTAATTGGGCATCGCATTCACTGAGGAAACCTCTGGACGTATGTCCAAGTACATTGCATGGATGCCATCATTAAACGAGCAGTTGCTCTCCCGTCGCCATGAAATAAATCTCCGTCATGGCCACATAGTGATGAGCTCCCTCTGCAGCGAGAGGTCAGACCTCCACAACCCATCATCCCAGCCCCACGGGGCCAATCTCCTCACAGGGGCAGTGAGTATCTAAAGACACATCCCTCCACCACTACGGTAGTCATTTGCCTTAGCGGGAGGTCCAAACACTCTGACAAACACCTACTATTGTGAGTGCATCACAGTGGGAGATTTGCCCAAAAGTACTATATTTAGTGGCACAGGCCGGTGTGCTAGATTTCAAAGCACTTGCGAAAGTTAACTAAAAGTAGGAGACTGGTTACAGGCTGTTAAAGGACTGATTTCCACTCCACCTGTATCAGAGTCTAGACCTTCAACCAAACATTTTCCACCGCTAAAGTGAACTGTAAGTCTAACAGGGAAAATAGCAGAAATGGGGTGCAAGCTAAAGCGTTTCCTGAAGCGCTCCTTTCTCCATACCTGTAGTGCCACTAGCTGAATGTGTCTGAAGAGCTCAACATCTTTCTCAGTCAGGTTCTCGTGCCCTGGCGGTTTATCCTCTTCCTCATGCCAGTCATCGCCATCCTGATTGTCTGTGAGATGGACAACAATTGGGACAAACAGTCACTTACTGTGCAGACCAAGGTCAAAACCTCCCATACATATATATCATAATCTCAAAAGACTATAAAGTATAAAGCATTGTTTCTTTTACAGCATTGTTCCACATGCTTGGGATGAAGGATTAATCTTGGCCTGTTCACCAGACTGACTTTAAAGGCGGTCGCACTACCTGAGCGGTCATCGTCGCCTTTGCGGCAGCTCTTCTTGCGGATGCGGCACTGCGAGTAGTCCACCATCTCTGAGCGCGCCTTGCGCCCATCTGGCGAGGGTGTGAAGAACTTGCTGAGCGCGTCGATCAGGCCCTTGGTCTTCTTGTTGAAGTGCAGGCTGCCGGGCTCCATGTCGTCATGACGCATGGGGAAAAGCAGCTGGTCGTCGCCCGGGTAGCCCTCGCACGAGGAGCTGGACGAGGAGTGTGGCGACGAGGAGCCCTGCGACCGCCGGTCAGCTGCCGAAGGCCGCCCCCGCCCCCGCCGACGGCCCCGACCACCTCCGCTCCCGCGAAGCTTCTTAAAGGGCCGTTTAGACCTAGACATATATACACACACAATCATGATGGGTGAGGGGTGCTGGCTGTAAAATTAACATTTGCATACAGAGACAGTTGTGTGGGGGGGGGGGTTCAGAAAAGCAAATATGGGCCTCTGAAGTCAAACAAGTCCAAGACCAATCTCAAATCAAGACTCATAATTTATAATACTTATTTATTCCAATGGATGCTTATATCAACAACTCATAACTTAGGAATTAAGCTAAGCAATTTGTCTATGTGGGAAGCTATGTGTGAATCAGATAAACACACCAAAAGAGGCCGTTGTCCAAAATGGCACACGACTTCCAACAAATGGAGAGAAAAACACAGGTCATGTCTATAGCCAAGAATTATAGACACATTTCTGACATTTAATCAATGACACTTCTATACAGTCTCTCAAAGCAGTACTCTGAGTAGACACCTGTGTTTAAAGTCTAAAGGAAGGTTGTAAAGCAAGTGAAAACTCATGCGGCTCCATTTATGTGCTTTATAAGTGTGTTGCATTCCACAGGCTGACAGCTGTCCTACCTGTTCTTGGGCCTCCCCAGCGGGTTGTTGTAGCGCCGCTTGATTTGTGCTGCTTTCTCGTGTAAGAGCCGTCGTCCCTTTTCCCTCGGCCGGCAGATCTGACAGATCCACATGCCTGGTGAGCCAAAGGGGGCAGGGTTAGCCACCATCACACACCCAAAGACGGATTTTTTTTACAAGGAGCTATTTTCATTACTGTGAACGGGGAGAGGGTGGGGAAAACAGGGTTGCAGGGGTGGAGATGGCACACGTACCTTTTGGCATCCGCAACAGTGGGGGGTCACAGCACTCCATGTGGAAACCCCGGTCACAGGAATCACAAAACAACATATTCTCCTGTAAAGAGGCACAGAGCGAGAGAGAGAGCGCGAGAGAGAGAGAGGAAGAAGGAGGGAAAGAAATGGGATCTGTCAAAAATCTTCCAACATTTTGACCAGTTGCACATTCTCTCAGCTCCTGCACACCAGGCTTGAGGCTGAGAGGGGGTTTGACTGACAGCTGAGCAGAAGGGGGAAATGACCACGGCGCCGCTGTCCAAACCTGCCACGCATCACAAGCCCGATGAGAGGCCAGCTCAGACCCAGCGACCTGCCGCCAGTGCAACCGTTTGCCCTGCCCCTCCCATGCACACCAGAACAAAAACAATCCGTGTGTGTGTGTGTGTGTGTGTGTGTGTGTTCTTACCGCATTCTTGCCCTGGTCCTGGCAGTTGCTGCAGGTCTTGCACTCGATACACTGCCACCACAGAGCTTTGACCCGCTCCGTCAGCTCAGGGGAGAACTTCAGACAGGATGGGTGTCCTGGGGAGGACAGAGAGAGAAAACCTTACAATGGGTCAGCCGAGCAGTCCAACAGCCACAGTTAGCACACTTTGGATGGGGGGTGGGGGGTGGAGGGAAGACTGGAAGACAGGTGCAGCTCAGTGCTTCTCCTACAGCTAATCTACACAGTGTGTGTGTGTTGTTATAGGAGAGTGTGTGTGTGTGTGTGTGTGTGTGTGTACTTGGGGGGGTGGCAGGGTGGTGGAGGCTGAGACTCACCGCTGTTGCCACAGTCCGCGCAGGAGATGAGCTCCTCCGGCTTCTTGTCGCGGTTCTGCTCCTTGGTCCCCAGACAGAAGCTGCAGATAGGAATTGGCTCAGCCACAGGCTGAAAGATGGAAGTAGGGAGAGAAAGAGAGATAAAGAGAAAGCAGAGGAGAAAAATGGGGGATGTGGGAGAGAGAGAGAGAGAGGGAGAGATAGAAAGAGAAAGAGAGATACGGTCACTCACTTCTCCCTGAAACGGAGGCATTGTGTGGCAGTGACCACACTGCAGTCACCCTGTGGGTCCATATAGTCACACTTCTGTCTATCTGGCCGGCGCTCCGCTTGTCACGGAGAGAGTGCGCCGCCAGTTTTAATCACACTTCATTCGGTGCGTCATATGGCACGCCAAAGCCGTGTCAGTGTGCACGCCACAGCGACGCTCGCCATCACACCCATTCACCAGACACCAACGCATGACACGTTTTAATGATGTTGAAATCGGCACACACCAGATCTTGTCTTTCAAACGTTCTTAAGTGTGTGTGTCCGTGTGTGTGTCCGTGTGTGTCCGTGTGTGTCCGTGTGTGTCCGTGTGTGTCCGTGTGTGTCCGTGTGTGTCCGTGTGTGTCCGTGTGTGTCCGTGTGTGTGGAAGAGAGTGCTACGGAAGAACCATAGCTGGAGGAATTGTTTTTCTTCCGCCACATGTTGGCCAGAGAGGAGAAATAATTTCTCTGTGGAGGATATGCAGAGGGTTCCTCTTCAAAGGGAGCCACAGAGACCTGTTTTGATGCTTATTCTGTAGCCTGCCATCTGACATACAGCTCCTGGATGCCATTAATCTTTCAACACGTACGAGGGAGAGAGAGAGGCAGAGAGGGAGAGAGAAGGAGGGAGGGAGGGAGGGAGAGAGAGAGAGAGAGGAGATCAAGCATGCACCACCCAAGATGAGCTTCTCTCTCTCTCTCACACACACACACACACACACACACACACACACACACACACACACACACACACACACACACACACACACACAAAAGAGGGAGTAAAGCAGGGACAGAGAGGAGCCTGAAACGTGAGAAAATGGATTCCAGCCAGTGGTCGGGAAAGCTTTAAGCCCTGGTCTGTCCAGATCTAAAAGCTAATACGAGAGACAAACGGAGGTGTTGCAGAGAAGAGTAAAGGAGAAGACAAGAGGAAAGACAAAGAGGCAGAGAACAGGAGGAAGAAAGAGAGAGAGACGAAAAAAAGAAACTGACAGAGTGAGAGAGATGGTCTGCTTAAGCATGGGGCCAGGGCCGGTGGTGGTGGGTGGGGTGAGCAAGCAAGCAAGCAAGACAGTGAGTGAGTGTGAGAGTGGGGGAGAGAGAGAGACAGAGGGAGAGAAGAGAGAGAGAGAGAGAGAGAGAGAGAGAGAGAGAGGAGAGAGAGCAGGTCCAGGCAGAGGAGAGACAGGGGAGAGAAGGTGATTTATTGGGTTCATTTCCCTCTGACTCAGGCTCTCGAGCTCATCGCAGGACCACGTCTCGCCCCAAGGAAGTGCTGAGGGGGGGGAGAAAGGGAGAGAAGAGAGAGACTGAAAGGGTGAAAGAAAGAGAGGGAAAAATAGAATACTTCTGCACAAAAACAGTCCAGATGCTTCAATCACCTCAACTGCTTAGCTACAGCTAGCCTAATCGGGGCTTGGTCATCATGCAGACTCCATCCCCGTTTCTCTCCAAAGACACTTTCTTTCTCCCCTTCATTTTCTGCTCTCTTTTTGAATTCTCTCTTCAAAGGAAAAAAACATTCCTTCACTGCCACACCATCCTGGCTTCAAAAGCCATTCACTTGTGTGCAGACATAAACGTCCCTTGGGGCAATTATGGTTTGAGTGACACTGTGCAGATTGCTGGGTGAAAGAGATTTTTTTTTTCACTCTTCTCCTGCAAACACACAGATACCCACCCCTCCACACACACACACACACACACACGGAAAGAGACACAACCACCCACACGCAAACAACCGCTTTGCATTTTCCAAACTTTAGCACACCGAAATCTCACTAGCTTTTCTAGCTTAACTGCCCATTACCGTCTGTTCTTGTAAATACAGATTTGTTTACTATAATAAGCACCTTTTCTTCTGCCGAACTGCTTAGAGCTGTAAAATGTCCCAGAGGTGCTTAGATTTGGATTCAGAACAACTCTCCTCTCACTTCTGGGCTCTGTTTGGGTGTGACCACAGTATCCCAGTTAGTGTGTCTGGAACTGCCAGCAGCGTAAGCCGTTGAGTTGAGTGTCTACACTCAAACCCTAATCCAGCTGGTTAAACCAGACCCATGGAACTGTAAGGATGTATTAGCAAGGAATACTGTGGGCGATTATATGAGCTGCCACCACCAGGCTTGAACTCTCAGGCTGAACCACTGGGGCACGTGCTACCATTAACCTGCTCAACCTGTACAACGGCCTCATCTCACAAACAATCACAGGGTCACAGGGTTAACAGACTCAACCATGGAGAAGATGTTCAGCAAACCCAGGCACGCGCACAGGCGGGCACACACACACACACACACACACACACACACACACACACACACACACACACACACACACACACACACACGCGCACGCGCACGCACGCACATCACATGTCAACCTAAGAACAAAAAGGAACTGCAGAAATTCCACCAGGTAGTAAGACTATAAGCTGAATATGAAGTGCTCTTCACGCTGCCTGACTTGTCAGTCACAAAAACATTATCTTATTTTGATCCTCAACACACAAACTATGACCAGCTCTCTGGCAGAATGGAGCAAAAGGGAGATTAAAGGGAGTGGGGGGTGAGAGGAAAAAAGTGCCCCAAGGAAGGAGAGAGAGAGCACTAATTATGGCACACGATAAAGAGCGAGAAAAGGGGAGAGGCAGAGGAGAGGAGTAAGCGAGAAACCAGTGCGTGAGAGAAAGACACTCGTCCTTGCCGTCCTTGTCTCCATTCTAGTCAAGGTTCTTATTAACATGTGAAGCCGATCTCCCTCACCCTCTGACTAAAAACACCTTGAAACTTAGGCTAAGGCCTGTCCCTTCAACACCCGCTCATTGGTCATGGAACAGGATACACACAAAATCTAAAACTGTGAATAGTCATACCAAAGCTCCGGCCAGATGTCTGCAAGGAACACACTGCCTTTCCCTGCAAACGCCCACACACAGGTTACACACAGTGTTCGTGTGTATGAGAAGGATAGGCAGGCTCTGGAGATCCCTGTGTGAATTTGTGACCTCAAATTCCCCTCCATTTCCCCTGACTTCACACCTTTTTTTCTGTTGATCGCTCACTCCTTTCAAGACGGCCAATGGTCTGATGTAACTTTAAACTACTAAGCCGTTCTTAAGTCTGAGGCAGAAAAACTATATATCCACTCATTCATCTCTGTTGCTTCTGTTGGCACTTCACACTCGGCTGGCAAGTAGTAGCCTGGAGAGGCAGTGTTGTGCCCACATGGCACTGACACATGGCGGATAATCTCTATTGATAAACCAGGCTCAAGCCGTCTGATTATGGATTTACTGCAACCTGCTCAATTCATGATACCCCTGACCACAAGACATTAGGCAAGAGGGAGCAAACTACCCAGCCATTATACACACATGTTGGCTTGGCACAGGAGAGGATGCTTTGTGATCTAAATGCGTGCTGTGCTGTGTGTGTGTGTGTGTGTGTGTACTATGGCGACCACTGCAACTACTTTAATGTCCGATGAGTGGCCAGTTGGCTTGGGGCCACAACTCATTCTCAGTGTTTTGGTTGTTGTTTGGCCCGTCCAGTTACAATGGTAGGCCGCGGGATCGAGCTCTGCTGCTCTTATGATGATGAAAAGATGAGTAGGAGTAATATTAAGAGCTTATTGGTCATTTGGCTGCTCAGGGCAAACACTAACAAACATTAATGGTGCATTTTCACTAAGGGGTAAAACCCTGGTGACTAGGACTTCTCTAAGGCTGGACCGGGGCCATGGCCCAAACGGCCTCAGTTAGGGCTGAACTAAGGACCTTTGGAGTGGAAAAAAATGCAACATTAAAACCAGAGAAATTCTAAAACAGACAGGTAGCGTTAGTTTAGGCTGTTTAGCAACGGATAAGAAAGAAAGACTATCTACGAATAAATCGAAACTTTGCAAAAGAATCAAGGACACCGTTTTCAACTATTTGTTGACATGTCGTTTTCCTTTCTTTTACGTATATTAAGAGGTTTCTAGCGGTGTTGTTCTGTTTGCGAATGTCCCCGATATTACAACTGATGAAAACAGAAGGCAATTCACCAGAGCTTACGCCTAAGGAAAAGCCTGGGGCTGGCCCGATCTTAAACGGAAAAAGGCCATAGCAGAACCAGTCGTGGTGGTTAGGACTTCCCTCCAAAAGCCCACACGGCAACTGACTGCTGTCTTGTCTGATATATTGACATGGCCATGAGAGATGAGTGTTTATTGACCTCCGTGAATGTGAATGTGTGTGTGTGTGTGTGTGTGTGTGTGTGTGTGTTGGCCGGGGGGTGGGCAGCTGAAGGAAAGGATTGCTCATTCCTCTATGTGTGCAAAATGTGTGTGCATACAAAGTGCTACTGCTTCACTGACATCAGCCAGATTGCATGTGTGTGTGTGTGTGTGTGTTTGTTCAAGCGTGTGTGTGTTCATGCTTGTGTGTGCGTACGTGTATGTGTCTGCAGGTCCTGAAGATGACATGAGCGGCAGGTAATCAATGCTCAGTGGTCTTCTGCATTCTAGTCGGCTTCGTTCCGCTGCTCCCTTTCACCTTGAGCCAAAACAACAACCGAAAAATAAATAAAACAAAGCATGTGCTCCGAGCTCGGCTTCTAGAAGGCCACACATGGACAGCAGACCACTGGCGACGTCTACAGATCTACGCCGCTGGTGGCCTCGGCATCAGTGCCAGGGAGAGATAGAAAGAGACAGAGAGAGAGAGAGGATGGTGGCGTCGCTCTCCACATGACACACACACTCTCAAGCGTGTGCATGAAGCATCAGGGGGGTCAACTAGAGGTTGGGACGGTGTGGCTTTCACACGTCCTCATGGTGACCGGGCCTAGGGTGGGGGGCGGCTGTGTTTGGGGGGTGGACACATACAGGTTTAACCCTGCTGTGTAAGTGCATCTAACACACACACACACACACACACACACACACATTAAGGCCCATCCCACCTAATGGCTTTTCAGATTCACACGGCCGTCATCGGCGCTTGCTGCAGCTCCCAAAAGAAATGAGCATTTGCTATCTATATATCCATGACCCTGATTTGACTCCCACCCCCCCTCATGGCCTGGCAATGACCCCCTATTAGCGGGCAGAATGAGTGAGCGAGTCTGGCCGTAGCTGTTTGAATAGAGCGGTGTGTGACACAGTCATTCTGGTGTAGAGTACACAAATCCACCCCCTCCTCCTCATCCACCCCCTGCAATGGGGTCAGAGCTAGTGCTTAGCCATTTGTTTTGCTTTTTTTTCCCCCCCCCTCTCTCTCCCTCTCCCTCTTCATCTTGCTCGCTCTCCCCCTCTTACTAAATCACAACCCAGAGAATGCTAATACTAGCCAGTAATGAGCTCTCTCTCCTCTCCCCTCCCGTGTCCAAACACAGCAAGTGTGGCAGGCTGTCACTGAGAGGAGATGAGCAAACACAGGTAACTACGCGAATGCAATGGCGCCTTAAAAAAAAAGTTAGCTACTTGACACGGAGCCACCTAGCCGTAAAGCATTCTCTTATTCAGCACGTGCCACAGATTAGATCCCAAATGCTGTGGTGCTGTTACCCTCCCCACCCACCACCCCTCCTCCTCTTCCTCTTCCTCCTGCTGCTGCTACTACTACTTAACCAAGTGCCCCATTTAGGTGCGAGAAACGGCTTACGCCCACTTCTTATCAGAACTCTGTTTGAATTGGCGAGGTGTGGTACAACACATTCATCGCCTGCCAAGCGCTCACTCAGCTCCAGCACTGCTTCTATCCTAGCCTACTGTAAATATGCTAAACTACACTCTGAGCGCCATTATACTGATACTGTTCCTTGATGTTTTCACACGTGCAGCGGTGTAAGTCAGTGTCTCTGCTACCTGTCTGGTTTCCTCTTGCACGCTGGGCTATGGAGCTGGGAGAGTCGCAGAGGCTAAGGTGCCTCCAGAGAGAAAGGAGATCCATAGCTATGGTTCATCCCCTATCTCAGGGCTTTAGGGTAAAACCACAGTGGATGTCTTAATACCATAAAGGTGTGATCATGCACAACTAGAAGCCCAGCAGCTAAACTACACGCCTATGCAGGTTTAAGAGTGGGCAAAAGCACTGTCTGACACACATCTTCTGTCAGACATGGCTGGTACATTACACATGTATAACTGATATACGACTCAAAAGGTCTACTGAATGGGCAACTCTTGAGTCGTGTGTGTGTGTGTGTGTGTGTGTGTGTGTGTGTGTGTGTGTGTGTGTGTGCCATGGGCATACATATGGAGGCAGTGGCAGGTGTACTTGTGTTTGTGCTGTATGTACTCTGAGTACGCATACAGGTGGAAGTGCGTGAGTCCTGTGTATGTGTATGTGGAGGGCATGTGTGAGTGTACTGTGAGCGTGCATGGGTGTGTTTGCTCTGTGTGCACGCATGTGGGTGTGTGCTGTGCCTCTAGGGAGCAGACACTGAGTCCTGGCTGGCTGTTGTCTATCGGGTTACAGCAGTGGGTGTGTTCCCTGGCTCCTGTCGCCTGCGTGTCTGCTGCTCTGCCTCTTGTCTCATGCTGAGTAGCCAGCTGAGAGAGAAAGAGAGAGAGAGAGACAGAGAGAGACAGAGACGCACAGAGCAAGCGTCTGCCCAGCCTCTTCCTCTGCCACTGGCTGTGACGCTACCGGTCTCTTTTCCCGGCCTCCCTCTCTCTCCTTCCCTCTTCCTCCCGCTCTTTTTCTACTAGCTCCTACTCCCCTCCCTCCCACTGCTCCCTCTTTCTAACCCTCCCTCTCTGCCTGCCTGCCTGCCTGCCTGCCTGCTTCCCTCCCTCCTTCTCTCCTTCCCTCTTTCGCTCATCTCCTGACAACTCCTGACAGGGAGCAGCCTTGCAGCTGGTCGCCAGCCTCGGCAGGATACAGAACCCACGTGACCCCCGCCCCCACACACACACACACCCCCCAACCCCATTCCCTATTCTCTGACCTCTTCTCATCTTTTCTCCTCCCCTCCTCTTCACTCTCCTCCACTGCACTCCTCCTTTCCTCTCCACTGGTTCTGTTCACTCTTCTTCTCTTCTCTGCCCCCTTTCATCTCTTCTCCATGGCTCTCCTCCTACCGCCTCTCTCTCTCACCATTCACCTTCCTCTTCTCTTTTTGCTCCTCCTTCAGCCTGGAGATCTGCTCTGGAGGCTGCGCAACAGCTCAACTAAACATTGGTGAAGGGAAAAGCAGAACCTTCTCCACCACTCGGCACCCTTCATGTATCTCCATCCCTCCAGAAGGTGGGTTGGGAGCCTTGCTGTCGTCATGGTCGCTACCTGCCTGATCCTCTCTCCAACAGCTGCAGCAGCGGGGGCGGGTGGACGGAACGATGGTCGCTCTTCCCCGACCCACAGGGCTGATGCACCATGGGAGATTAACTCTTTCCGAGGCCCCTGCCGACTGCGTGTGTAAATTTGACCTTGTGCTGCCAGCCCGTAATCTTCACGCAATCCCTTCGCACGCAGGTTGATGTCTGCACCATGGTGCAGCAGGATTAGAAGACACAGCTCATATTCTCATCAAGGACCGGCGGCAACAACCACACTTTAAACTGTGCCCGTGTAAAATATTTCCTGTCCCAATGAGGACCGTTAGTGAAGTCTATGCAAGGTGCAGTCAGTCCTGTCGTGGAGAAAACAATGGGGATCCACAGCCATTTAGGCATGATTTCAATGGTACTCAAAAATGCACCTACACCAACACCAACATCACAAAACTACAAAAGATACTCCTTCGCAATAAGCCAAGTTTCTAGCCATACAAGCATCAGCAAGTCACATGAGATAAAATCAGTTAAGCAGCAAAACCACAAGGCAGGAAACGGTTCCTCTTGTAGGCTTTGGACAGTAAACGCCAAGTCCTGGTAAACTACAGGTGGGAGTGGGCCCGTACACATTATTGTACATACATATGGACCCACAAACAGCATTCAAATTCACATTCAATTCCGCAAGGGAGTGTAACTGAACCCTAAGTGTGACCATTTTGCACGATTGTCTTGGGCGAGGTCAGTGATGCTAACTGTGAGCGATAATCAATAAACAACAATAAACAAATAAACAAGAGCCCCTGACTGAGACGTTGCAAACAATCCAATCCAGACACCTGTGAATGCTGCCACCCGCACCAAAAAGTTGGACTGACTGAACGTCTGCTGGCAAGCCAACTCTGGTGCACTCTGGTTTGAAGTGCAAACACGATAGTAAAAAATCAAAGTGTGTGAATCCCCTGCTCCACGTGATGTGGAATAGAGATATAGTGAAAAAGAACTGGTTAAAAAAGGCACCTCTCTACAGTACAGATAAACAATTGTAATCAGGGATTTGATCCCATGACCCAGGTAATTCTGGCAAACCTAGGTACATTAACTCAGAGTAAGTGGTGAACCTCCTAATAGAAGGCAAAACAAAGCCATGCAGCTGTTCTACGACCACTTACTCTGAGTTAACGGCTTTGTCATTAAAGCACATACTTGGAATACCCCCCAGTTAATGGTTGAGATCACAAATTTAGGGCAGGACCACAAATGCACCCCATTATTTGAATGAATGTTCTGTTTTTACTGTGTTTGTCCTGCTTGTATAGCGTGCAGTGATCAAATAATGTTAATGTATAGTATACATTAGCAAATAATGTAAGTGCAGTATACATCAGCATTAGATTGTCACCTTGACCATCTTTGTGTTCTGGCGTGCATTTGCAATCATCTGGAATAATCTGGGGCACAAGCGTTGTTGTGCAAAAACTGTTTTGACAAGGGAGAATGCATAACATTTACCAGTGGTCATTACACAAAAATGATTTCAGGATAAGCACTCCTGGACAGGCTTGGGATTTGTCCACCACTGGACCCCCAATCAGGTAGGTGTCTATCTGTTTTCACACTCTCGACCGGTCTCACTCATGGTCCTGTAACAAAACAAACATTGGAGATGGCCGTTTTCTAGGGCTCTTACCTTGTCCTTCTCGTGAGAAAGCAGGCGGACGGGCGGCAGCGTCCCGAGCGCGACGCTGCCCGTGCCGTCGTTTGGGTGCGAGGATGAGCTGCGGCTGGCCAGTCGGAAGAGCGGGCCCTGCTTGAACACGCGACCGTGTGCCACGGCCCGCTTCAGCGCCACACGCAGCTGCTGGTGGAACAGACCCGGTGCCAACGCGCTGCTGCCTGAAAGGTAGGCCGCCACGTCGGCCTGGCACTTGAGGAAGCGCTCGATGCTCTTGATGGAGGAGCCACCAGGCTCGTGCAGACCATCCAGCGCGCGCTTGATCAGCTTATTCCAGTCCAGCCCAGGCTTCTTATGAAACCCAGAGCTGCTGCTGCTGCCGCCGCCTCCACCACTACTACTACTACTACCACCACCGCCCCCTCCTCCTCCACCACCTGATCCTCCCCCACTCCGAGGCTTGGGCAGGGCCAGTCGGCCCGGGTTGTCGGGGTCCTTGTAGGAATTGAGCCCCTTGTTGGACACCTTGAGGATAGCACCATCCTTGACACTGAGCTCCAGCTGTTCCAGCACCGTCTTGCGGTCGAGGCCGTGCGACATGGACACAGCATTGCAGATGCGCTCCTCGGACGGCCGCTGCTTCTGCTTCTTCACCTTCTTGATGGCCTCAAGGATCCAGGAGGTGTACAGCGGGTTGGCCAGCTTCACCATGTCTGCGGTCGTCAGCGGGTCTGCGGCCAGACCCCCAACCTATACACCTGCACAGGTAAAGAGCTGGGCCTGAGCCCCCTCGCACCTCGAGCCTCCCCACTCTCGGCAAGGAGGCTATCCTTTGTCCTGCGGCCGAACAGAGAATTCTTCAGAGTCTGAGCACAAGCAGGCAGACGGGGAGCAGCTCACCATAGCATAGGCTACCCCCCACCGACCCCCCCACCCCCAAAAAAACAGACCCCCGTCCCGGCCCTCTCCCTTCTCCCGGCAATGGCGGGATGGGCAGAGCTCGGTGCGGATGTGGAGGCAGGTGGAGCAAGGCAGTGAGTGGTTGCCTCCCGCCAAGCCCAATCACCCACAGCAGTAGAGACACACACACCCACCCACCCACACACACAAGTCCCCAGGGCACACTTGAGGCTTAAGTCCCCTCCTTGTCACTGTGGTTGCCCCTCAACGGGGTCCGTCTGCCGGACCATCGTGCTTGAAAAAGATCAACTGTAGTGTCAGGAACAGGTCAGAGACCTTTTCTTCAGCAAATGAACCTTGAATGTCAAAGATGTAGATTTCAGTGGGCAGTAACTCTCCAGTATTCCTTTCTGCTGTCTCCTCCCTGTCCTTCCTGGTTGCAGAGTTGTATCGTGGCAGGATCAAAGCAGCAGATCTCACCCCTGAAAGCAGCAGGAACTGGCCGTCTTTATACCAATCGTATCTCAGCAGCCAACGTAACCTGTGGGTAACAAAGCACATCAAAAGGTCAGCGATGGAGGACACAGGTCAAGACACTAATCTTTTGCCTCTGTGATGCTCTACAGATCGGCAAAGGCCATGTTCTAAAACCCCACAGACAAACAAGGAAATTAATACGAACCATCATGTTATAAAACATATATATCCAGCATATGAAACATGGCATACCTGCATCAAAATGACAGAAGCCCATGAAAACTGAATATATGTATGAAAAGTCACACAGATGCTTTGCAGGGTTGCATGATGCACACAAGCTTTGCTGTTAGGGTGCACATGTAATTATGGAATAACCCCTCCCTGCAGGATCTTGTGGCTCTGCATCCCACACCAAACATACTGCTGGAGGGCCAAGAAACAGCAGTGGCTCAGGCATTCCGCCACACAAACCCCAGCTACTTCACAAAATGCTCCAACTTTTTTACCTTGTGTAACCAACAAGCACTTCTGCACATATTAGACTAGCTATACATATGTTGCTCAGCGTTTCTTTCAAATAGTCTTAAAGAAGCTCTGAATGGGCTAACAACACCTGTAAGTTTCACCACACCCAAGTTACCATAACTGAATCAAATGGAAGTCTGATTTTCTTGACAGAAATAACGTCTTATAGTATAACATATTTGGCAGAAATATGTATGTGGAAACGACCACCATGCACGTGAGATGTAAACACTTACACTTAGATAGTGTCGGTTAAAACCGTTTCAACCTCTAGACCACTGTCCACATTATGACCGCAAAGACAAACTTTTTGAGGAAAGTAAATATAGATTTAACAGTTATGTTCATTCATTTGTCAATTTACACAAGTAAACTGACGACATAAAATAACACATAGTAGTAAGCTAAGTTAGAGTAGCTAACTAGCTAAGGTTAGTGTTTACACTGCACAGCTGAATGACAGAGCCCAACTAAAGGATTTATCAAACACTTATTTACATACTACGACTGCCACTCGGCGCGACTCTGTTTACATTGGTCGTGTTAGCTTGTAGCAAACTCAACTTACAACACATCTTCCCGCGAACTGGTGTTGTTATTAGCCTCGGAGTGCTCCAATATAGCAACAACGTGTGATTTGGACTGGGGAAATTGTCCATAGATACGATCAACAATGACGTGATTCCTCCAACGACCGCGGTTTCAAACAATAACAGACAACAAGCACTTGGAGTTTTTACATTTCTAATGGCTGGACTGAAACCCTGCTGAGAAACCGCGGCCTACAAAGACACAATGCAAGTTAGCGTACTAGTCGCCACCATGGCTAGCGAGTCAAGGCGAAAAATAAAGATTCCTGGTGGAGCGTTGCGACTTAGCGCTACATTTGACATGGCCGCACGGCCTGCTTCAGCCTCGGCCAATAGTAAAAATCCTTCCCCCGCAAGATCCGTCCTTACACAAGCCTCGTAGCTCCCCCTTTTCCCCACTTCCTTCCTCACTATCACCCACCCTCCCACGTAGTGCCTGCGGTGCGGTGAAGACAAGGCCGTTGAAGAGAAGTAGGCCTCGGCTCACTCACCCCCCACCCTCCCTACCAACCCCCCTTGCCCCCCCTCGCGGTCTTCATCTCTCCGTACCCCTTTCCCTCTACCTCTCGCGGTTCCCAGAAAGGCAGGACGGGTCCAGTTCGCCTTTCAAAGAAAAAGACCAAGAGCCTTCATATATCCATCCCCTGATTAGCCGCTACTCACCAGAATTTCTTGTCGAGTGGCCGGGCAGAATGTGCCAGAAATCATTCGAAACACAGACAACAACAAGCCCAAAAATGCAGCCAGAGACCAATGGCTCCGGAGCTGACGCCATCTTTGAGTGAAACAGGAGCTTGGCTGGTGGGGGAGGGGGGAAACAGCCAGACCAAGGGACCGTCTGCATATTTCAAACTCGAATCTGGGAGAACGGGAAGAAGGTTGCGACGGAGGGAGACAGGGAACGTCTCTGTTGTAGATGTGAAGGGTGAATATCCGTTGTTCATGTGAAATGGAAGAAAGGGACAGATGGTGAAGAGGAGAAAAGGGTAGGTGCGCTCGTGTGTGAGCTCACATCACATTTAAGGGAGCGTCTATTTTTTTTTTTTCGTTTTCGTTGCTGCTCGATCATGGCACAAGACAAAATCAAAGGAACGGAGTGTGGTTTTAATGTTAGAGGGTATTTAACAACTGAGAGGACCCCCCCACCCCCAAACACACACACCCGCACTGCCCGCCTGATTCTGCGTTGAAATGTAGTTGTCCTGTTTTACAGTTCCTGCCGCGGAGAATGAGCCAGTGCCACATTCCCATTTTCTAGTCATGAAAGAAAAACATGGCACAGTTGCCAGAGGAAGTATTCATAGCAAAACAGACATGTTTATGTTTGGCACCGATCGGTTACAACCACAACGAGGTGTTTTCCCTACAGAAACATATGGTGACCCATACAAACGCAGATTGTAACACGGACATATTCAATATGATTAGTTGGATGGCAGGTGATCCACACCTTTCCCGCCAGTATTATACTTTTCAGAGATAGAGCTGTTTAGCAGTCTGGCTGGAAAACAGGCTACAGTGGGAAACATTTAGAAGTGCCATCCACGAGTTGTCGCTGCATAGGCAATACAAAATCATGAAGGTTATTGGCGAAGCAATTTGTATAAAGTAGCCCACTTTGTATCATGATATCGGAATGAATGATGCGTGAATTGCAACAGTTAGCTTACAATTTGGAATTGATGTTAATTTTAGACAAGGAGCCTTCAAACACTGTGGAGGTTATTTGATTTAATAGGATAAATATTATCTATAAAGTACCCTATTTATGAATAACGAAAATTGCATGTGTCTATCATTTTGGTTATAGTCTATATCATGAACGTAAGTAGGCCTCTTGCAGTATTCGATTTTCCTAACAAGAAATTGTTTTACATTTTCATATTGCAATATTTATGTTAGACCTTTTCAGAAAAACTGGTAGGCATATACAAAATGTGCATGTGCCCAAAACCTGAGAAGGTTCAGCATCTTTAGTCAGATACATTGTTTAGTCAGTTATTCTGTATCCAAGGCAGGAAATTAATTGTTAAACTACATTATAGCCCACGTGTGAAATTCATTATGATGTGTAATACATTCAGTATAAATCGAATTATAATTGCATTCATTGGTGTGTTTTGTGTGTGACAAGGTCTATACTCATGATCTCCACAATGTCTGATCTGAAGTGAGGTGAATTATGACAGTAATACAAAATCAGTTCATCAATACAAATTACCTTTCTGTTACAACTGCCAACAGTCCTTAGCTGTTACAACTTCAGCATTGGCTTACCTGATTAACAGCTTTCAAACAATTGGTCAGTGCTCAAGGTCTAGCATAGCTGATGTGTTTCAATTACCATAACATGCTGCTTATTTTCAAGTTTGATAAGGCTGCTAATGCAATATACCATGTTATAAAAAACCTGACTTATGCAATTACTTAATCACCACCAAATCAGAAATATGTCTGAAGTTGCCAGCTTCATTCAGTGGCACATCTTTCCCACAGGTGTTGTACTGCAAGCAGTCCTTTTTTAACTTCTTTCAACTCTGACTGTGTTAGATTTTGTACTGTAAAATGAATTTAACACCTTTCCTTTTATTGTTTTTTTGTGAAGACCCTCTTTTAGGAAGATTTAGGAAGTTGGTAGTTACTAGTACTCAGACAGACACACATGCTGACTGGAAAAACAACTGTTGTAAAACTCCATGTCTGATCTCATGATTGTAAATGTATGTGGAAAACAACTGCTGAATATGACATGCTTGTGAAGAGCACATCATGGGGTTTATATATTTCTGTCATGCAACTCCACCATGACAAACAAAATGTTGTGTGATGTGAAATAAATAAACAAACACAAAAAACAAAAGCAGAGAAAAAAACAATAAATGTAAGAAATGTCTTCACAGCATCACCAAAAGAGGCCTGTTAGCATGTTAGCAAGCTTTGATCAACTGTGCTGTTGGTGGTGCTTGCAAGATTTTTGCATGCTTTTTAGGTAGGTAGCTCGCTAGTGTTAAACTCCATAATGCTTCTTTAAACAACATTAGTCTAAATGAAGGACTCAAGAAAGTCAGAATAATACATAATGACTCCTACATTTTTGCTGCAGTCACCCTGTGGATGTTTCTACTGCACACTTTAGTGACCTGTCAAACTGTGTTCTCAGTTACAGATGTGAGCATACTGTGAACATGTTTTTGTGACAGCTGGCATAACACGGGAAATGCTAATTGACTTAATGGCTCTCTCTGATGACCTCATGATACCACCCTGATGGGACTTGGGAGTTATATTGGCGTGCTTATCCTCTGGGTTGTTCAGTGGGGGAGAATTTACTGATCCTTGCTCTTTAGAATGAAATGTACACAATGCTGAAATAAGGGAGGGTATAGGTCTGCTGGAATTATTGTTCAGTTCAATAACATGTCACTGTGTAATGTCTGAACAATGGCTGTATGATAAAATAAATAGTAATAAAACTGTTATTATATCAACTATAGCCTTTATTTGTGATTGGAAGAACTTTGTTTATGATTTATCTGTTTACACACACTAAAATATGTTTCTTTTGTGAATTTGCAATCAAGACACCTGCATAGTTTCAGATAACACTGGCCAGATGTTTCTTTAGCTCATCGCTGTGTTGTCAACATCAAAGAGGCTCTTCTGACTATTTATTGTTCACCTCAGGGTGTTAACAAGAGTGTCTGCTGTTAGTCAGGCCACTGACAGGGATCGTGTTCCATAGACAAAAGACAGAGGGGACGGTTTGAAGTTGTAATCCTTTGACCACAACTACCAGGTAAGGCTTCTGTCAGTCCTCAAATGAGTTTGCCCACAACATCTGTTGTTTTTCTGTTACTGTTAGTCCAGATGTCTATATAGATGCGCAGCTGATGTGAATATTGCGGTAATGATGAAATCTACACCCCACACTGTTGTAATTAATAATCAATAGGCTATGTAATAACAGTGGCTAATATTGTATTACATAGAAATAATAAATCACAATAGAAATAAATGCTCAAGGACTACTCAGTGCAGGAAGTACAGTCTTACGTCAATAGCGAATAGCAAAAGTTCAAAATCTATATTTCAGTCATATGAGTAACAAGTGAAAAATTATTTTAAGTGAAAAGTGGAAAAGTTTTCAATGCAGTGTGCTGTTATAAATAAATATATGTTCTAAACAACATATTTCACAACAGAAGGTAAGAGATGATTGGTTGCTTGCTTTCGGTGTCCATAGAACCTGTCACTATACCAACACATTGTGACATGAATAAATTATGTTGTGTCTTCCGTAGGTATGACATCTGCTGTATCCTGGTTGTCACACACCAGCTTTCTCCTCAGCATCATACCACGGCTCCTGTGTATATTCCTCATCAGTAGGGAATAGGTGACACCTCATTGATGCCACCTCATGGGTGTTTCCATGGAGAACATGCTAGCTCATTAGAATGTTTTTCTTTTGTTTAAACATTTATTTTCGTTCACGGAGGCATGGTTTATTTCAGTATATTCAGGATCATAACTACACATTTCTTTTTTGACCCAGATGATTTAAGCGACTAATACAGATTTGCAGTAGAATTATTTGGAGATTTTTTTGGTTTTGACAATTCTGATGTTTGGAATGAATGGGACAGCTGGCTATGCTTGTGGTGGTGACAGGTTTAAGGTTGTTCAACAGTGTATGTCCAGGTAGGATGTGTTGTGTTTACAGGTCACTTTCTCCTTTAATAGTCAAAGTACTGGTGTGAGCAAATGAGAAACAAGATACTGAACCCACTAAAAAGGCTAATAGGGTCTGAAGATGGAGACTGATTAAAAGGAGCAAGCAATTCAATAGAAAATGTAATCACTATTTGTTGGATTTGCGGAGCCTGGACGCACCCTTGCAACCCCAAGTTGTATTTTCACAATATGGCATGGATATTGATTCTGCAAGGCTAACAGCTAAACTGCTCTTTGGCTTTGTGTCCTGGTGCATCTGGGACTATGTCCAATAACTGAATCCAGTAGGAAAAAATGTTGTCGTTGCAAATTTTTGCTAACACAGTGGACTGGTCATAGCTAGGCTCAGTCAAAGTTTCAGTTGCCAGAAGTGACTATTGTACTTCTGTTTCATGTTTCATCACTAGAACACCTGTATCCAGCAAAACTGTCACAAAGCCCACACAGACATAAAGACAAGACTCTGAACAACTGCAAAACACCAACTCCAAGTTTTATATTTTGAGGAGGTTCAAAAAGATCTGTTGCTTTATCTGGAAAGTAGTTACATATATGCAAACAGTGATATCAACAAAACACCAAATCAAATTGTAATGTATTTGTTTGTGGTTTAAGAGGTTTCATCAAAGAACAAAGCGATATACTTACCTCTACTCAAAAACCATAACATTACATCATGTTGTGAAGGGTCATGCTAAAAAGTTTAAAATATCATTACGCACTTTATCTTACCTTCTGGTATTGTGTAGAAATATTACATGTGATTTATAGTTGTAGTCATGTAGAAGTATTTAACCATATCACCATACTTATATTTAAAGGTACTTACTTAATTTTCTTCATCCCTATTAATCCCTATACATGTGCCTTTTCTGACAGTTTTATTTTGTTCTCATATACCAACCGCCCACCTGCTCCTTCTAGACAATGTGAAAAGCTCCTAATTATTTCACCTGAATGACTATGATCAACCTGTAGTTATGTAGGCAAGTTTGTAGTTTTAGGGGGTATGAGAGTTATTGAACCCACAACAGATAGTCAGCACCAACAGCAGCCAGCCCATGGTTGCTTTTGTCCGTGTGAACCAGCAAGCTTCCTGCTGTGGCTGGCCCATTGCCAAGTCCCAAACCCCAGCCCCTCAGCCCACACCCCTCCCATCCTGGAATGGGCTGAAACACACAACGGAAATTTCCAGGCCTCTCCGGCCCAGTGCATGCCCCCACCCCAGACAGAGCCCGCAACCCTGTTCCCTCCCCTCCCTGACTCAACAGGGATGGAGAGCAGCTGGAGGGTGAAGAAGAGCAGAGTGGAGAGCCCAACCCAAAAACCATCTGGGCCAGGGTCAAGCCCGACCTCTCTCTCTCACACACACACTCACACTCACACTCACACACACACACACATACACACACACACACACACATACACACACACACAGACACACACACCTGAAGTGTTGAAGAACTGTTTGCCATCTAAGCCCCACTGGAGGAAAGGATGTCCTTCAGGAGGTACTTGCTTACAACCTTCCTCAGTTTAGAGCCTTTCTTCTGGGCCCAGGAGTGCTCTCAAACACACTTGTATGTCAAACAAGCTTGCCACACAGAGAGGTAGAGGAATGAATACTGATTCTAACAAATGCATTGTCTTATGTGGATTATCATGGATTTGTATGCACTCATAGTGTATTTAGACCTGACAAGTCACCTATAGAGAAAGCAGAAAGGCAAGGTTAAACATGTCGCTGTAATGCTCTTTTTTAATTGTTGAAAGAAACTAATAAAAATAGTCACCTCTTGCATTATGTAATGAACACTGCACCTTAGAAAAGTCATTTGTCCTCAATTTATTGAAGAAATCAAGTGTGTAATTCTTCTGTTTTCAGTAGGTTGGCATCAAATCCTTGGTCAGAGTTAAACTGGCACCTTTGTGACTTTTTTTATATTTGTACCAAGAACTATGATGTCTAGTCTAAGACTTAACACAAGTTGAATCATTTCCAAGAAACTCACTGGAGAAATCATGTCCAAGTGGCACTGCACCATTTGTTTGTGCCTACGACTCAGAGTAGCTTTCCCTTCTCTGATGTTTACATATAGCAGGACGCACTTCAGACAACAATACAACCTCCGAGGCCCTCTCACATTCCTCCAGGGCTAATGGCGGGGATTTACCCTGTGGAACTCGGCAGTCATTGTCTGCTCGTCTCCCGCTCTGTGTCACTGGGTGATAGACTCCCCCCCACCCACCCCCTCTGCTTACTCTCTCTAGTTTACTGCACACCCCCCTCACACAGGCCTCTCAAGGAGTTGCCCTGATTTGCCAGTGCTCCTGTGTGTGTACCCTCTAGCCTCTCAATGGAGATTGATAACTATTAGGGCCAGAGGGTTCACACGACATGCCTTCTCTTTCCTCTGAGGCCTGTTCACAATATATCCACCCATCAACACACACGCCAAAGGTTACTTAACCATCATTTGAGGTCTTAAGACAGTCAAATGGAATTATATTTTAGCATTTAAAAAAATAAATAATTTTCTGCATACTGCATAATCCAGGAATGCTCCCTCCAATAAGTGATGGGAGAGTAATCTGGAGTCCAAAGTTTAAATGGAAAAAAAGACAGACATACTGTCCTGTACATTGTCTCCCCCCTGTGCCAGCAGGAGGTAATAAGGCTGGAGAGTGTCAGTAAAGGATGGCGAATCTGCAGAAAATGAATTAAGTTCCTAATTGAACGTGCTGAAGGAGGGTAATTATATCCTGTATGTCTACCGGTGCATCTTAACACCAGAGTATAGCACTGTTTGGTGATGGGAATGGTCGTCACATTTTTATCTGAAACCTGCAAACTGAACCGTGTCATTTTATCATTCCCACGGAGTAGTCAGTGATTCCACATGCCGGGAGGAGTTGTCAAGTCAGATGAAGATTAATTATTCAGAAACTGAAGGGGAGGTTGAAGAGCACCCTCTAATTTAATTTGGCTAATTAAAAAATGGATTAGATCCCGACAGCAATTGGTAAAGGAAATTACGCCATAATTGTGGTCTCGTTTTGATCACTTCGTCACTAACAACAAATTGGCATTAAAACACTTTTTGAAATGATAATGGTTTTCCTTAATGTAAAAATGATTGCAATACGCAGGCGTGAGGGGCTGTCTGTAGCTGAACTCTTAAATAAGGGCAGACATACTTGAAGCATGTAATTACCATAACATTTTCGACCAATGTCTGTTATTGCCAATATTACATTTTGGATTATCACATGGACCCAGACATCCTGAACGTATGCCGCCTTTGTCATTTATAAACCTTGACCTCAACCTTTATCTGTAACATGCGTACCTTCAGGGGATGTCACTCCTGACCTTTAAAAATGACATCTGTTGATACTGCCTGACCCTCTCACTGTTAAGCAGCACACGTATTAAGTCTAGGGTTCAGAAAAGAGAAATAATGAATAAAGACAGGGATGTAGTCCTCATTTCATACCATATAATGTAGTGACATTTATGCCACTGTACGGTTACACTTATTAAATGCAGTTTAGCATTCTGTAGGCACCTGACCTTAATCCTACAATATTTAAACATTAGTCTACTCCAGCAGACAGTATTGTTAGCATTGCCCAAGGGTTTCCTCCTCCTCCTCCTCCTCTATATCAAACATATCATCTTTCTTACCTGCATGTCCTCGGAGTCTGAATTTGCTTCAAAAATGCTTTAAGAGTTTCCACTGAAATACACAATGTATGAAAGGCTTGACTGTAAACATGTATAAGAGCCTGATCCAGCAGTCAAGCAAATGCCTGCAGGAATGTTGGGGTACAAATTTAAGGAATATCATCGATTTACATCCACAGGCAGTGGGCACAGGAGTAAGCCTGTTTCCCAGACATCGGCTAGCTGAAACAGACACTTACACTTCAGCTTTTTTTATCCCCAATTCCATTCCTCTGTCTGACTGCACTCTCCATAATCAGGTTAGTCTGAGACCACTTAATGGCATGGACTGTCCTTAAGACTAACTGGACCGCTGACATGGCTTTAACTGCTTTGTGTGGTCAGTGTTGATTGTTGAGAAGACAGAACCACTCATCTTTAACCCAAACTAACTATAAGTAAAAGTTGTGTTTAGAGGCGCACCAAAGACCCAGACACTGGCACTCATACCCATGGGGATACTACAATGCACCCCTTTATACAGCCCTGGCTGTGCTTCCTTGAGCGACAGCGTAGATAATTAACAATGAATCACAGAGCACAGGTTACAGACACAGCAATAAAACGGTCTCAGAGAAAAGGACTTGTTAAACACACCTCTGAAATGTCCAAAAAAAAGAGAAAAACACCTCATAGGGAAATTACATGTTGTAAAATAAAATGTTGAGTTATTCAATTCTGAAATGGCTCGAAAAGCTATGAAAAAAACATTTATAGATACGCATGCTGAGTGAGAAACATAAATAAACAGGGTTGGGTTTCATATTACCTTAGCTGACACAGAACCTTTAAGAAAACCAAAAAAATTACAACAAAGCAAAAAAATTATGAAAATGACTGTCAAGTGTTCAGCAGCTCCAGTGATTATTATTCAGTGATTGTGAATGTAAACGAGTTATCAAGCGAAGAACTGGATCTCTACCTCCCAAAAAGGACTATGACTGATAAGCGTACACAAGAAGTGGAGGTTGAACTGAAAGAAGTGGACTCCATTTTTGTAACTCTCCCACTCCAGCTGTCAGCTCACTCGCGATCCCATGGGGGGGCAGGGGAGGTTGCCACGGTGACAGGAGGCCACATGTCTTGAGGGCCTCATTTTGGTCAAAGGACTCCATTGTTCTTGTGCTAAGCTGCCCTCAGTGCGCCTGTCTGCCTAGGAGAGCTTTGGTACCTCGGACACAAGGCAAAAAACCACTTGCTCTGAGATTTAAACACTAGCAGTGGGGCAAACACAAACACAGCACTGAGGGGTGTCACTGATGAAACTGTCTCCGTGTTTTAATGTCATACACCTGCGGAGGCTGTCTCACTATCGTTTGGGGAGGGACATTTTTTTTTTTAAAAGTACATGCGCATGTTGGGGAAATTAATGACATTTAAAAACAAATAATTCAATGACCTACCAGGAGCTGACTACAAAGTAAATCATCTGCAAAGCAAAAATAAATTAACTGTTGTTGTACACTACCTCCCCCAGGGGAAGGAGGAGAAAAAAGTAGTGGTCAATTAGTTACAAGAAATAGATGATGTAACTATAGTAACCAAAAATGTATGCTAGATCTACATCATGTCCTACATTTCTTGTCCACTAGATGGCAATGTGGAACTACAATAACAGGAAACAATTGAACTTGAAGGCGTTTAAGTCTCTAAAAATGTCTCCTGCTGAGAGGTGACAATTTAACATGTTTTCTGTAAAGTGTTCAGACAGATTGTGTTTTAATAAAATGTTAACCATGTTTGATGTTTATGCTCCTAAAAGCTTTACTAATCTCCTTTCATGAAAATATTATTTGCACAAATGAATTACTGTCATGGAAAGAAACTACTGAACGACTATAACTTTCCATTAAGAAACAATTTCTTCTATTTAGTACCTGTGTAATGAGTCCTTTAAAGAGAGGAATTTAAACTGAGGAATGTTGCTGCTCTTTTTGATGGCTTCTCCTTGATCTGCTGTTACTCTGGTTTAAATTTACCTTACGTGTACATTGCTTGGAATAAAAGCAGGTGCTAAATGAAAAATATACGTGAAATATTTGGTACCAGTGAACACTGCAAAATTTTCCACTGTTTAATAATGTACGTCATTTATTTAGAGGCAGAAGCAGAGGACCTGTAGCAATTTAACCTTTCAATTATTACACGACTACCAAGCAGGCACTTACAGGGTTCCCACGCTTGCCTTGAAAAAAAATTCCATGCTACCTCCTGATTTTCCAGGTACCATATTAAGTGATGATCTATAGCAGGGGTTTTCAACTGGTTGTGTCCCAGGGACCACCATTCTGACCAGAAAGTAATCCACGGCCCACTGATTTGTATAGTCCCGTACCCTTCTTTTTCATGTTTGTAACCGTCGCCACGCCCCCTCCCCCCGCACACATATTCTGCCTATAATACTTGTCAGTGTAATTTCTTCGCTGAATATGGGTCTACTACATCAGTATTTTGGGCAATGCGACTTGGCTATTCAGACATAAATATGTATATTTATAAAAATAAAAAAAGTCAATGGTGAACTGATCAACATAGGCTCATGTCGCGGACCACCAGGGGGCCACGGACCCCTGGTTGAAAACCCCTGAAGCTTTCCGCCCCCATCCGCGCCCCCTCCCCTCACACACACACAACCCCCTAGCTAGGACACCTGACTACTTACTTGATTTGAAAGATGTGCAAGTCTACATTGTAAATGCTTAGAGATTATGTCTTATTGATAATATCAATGCATGAAATAATGCAACAAGCTGTAGATGAACAACAATGTATTGAACTGGAACTTTGAGACACATGAGCACTGGGATTGATATATGTTCTCTCAAAAATGTCTCACCCCAAATCTTCCTATTTAGTAGTATCATTTTTTTTTTTTTTTTTTTTTTAACGAAAAATCACAAAATAGCTCAAAATAAATATAAGAATGAATGTTACAAAATTGATCAGGACTAGACTGGTCATGTCAACTAGTATAGAAGTAATGTCACAGCCTAATGTGAAAATGTATTGGTAGTTAGCTAGCAATGCAAGCTAGCCAACACTAGCTAGTTAGTTAGCAAGCTGAATGTAGGTGTAGGTAGAAATAGCATATTTCCGGTGGGATCCGTATTGAAACCGGAAGTGGGTACTTTACTCTGTTTGACTAGCTAATACCAGGACCTTCACTTTTTCGTAGAGAAATTGTGTCGATCGCCTGCCTTTTAAACAATCGTTTTTTGTATTTTTCTTTATTTCTGCGAAGTTATACGGCTCAATACTCAACTGACTTGTTAACCGAACTTTTACGAAGTCATACGACTAAACACACAAGTGATTGGCTGTTCAGGTCATATGACAAGTTTTAACCAACCAGAGACCGAAGTAAAGTTCCAACTTCCGGTTTCAAAACGGATCCTAGCGGAAATACGTTATCCCTACCTACAGTTGGCTAGCAAGATTGCACTGCATGCTAACCATCATTAATTAATCCAAATTCAAAACCTAAATGTGGTGAATAACACGGTTTTAGGAAACGTCAATGAGTGAAATACATATGGGGATCAAACATAGTTCTAGTATTTTAAAAGCAAGGTAAAAATTACCTCAACAATTCTAGTGTAAGCTGATAGCTAGCAAGTTGGAGCTAACTAGCTAGCAAGTTGCAGCTAGCTAGTTAGCAAGATTGAACTGCTTACTAACTAACGTTGATAAACCCAGGTTTACCACACAGTTAAAACACAGCTACTTACATTTGAGGATAAACTTGCATAAGAAATTTCACTGTAGATGTCAAGGCTCCCGTGTTGGCTGGGAAATGCATGTATTTGACCCTTCTATTGAGATTGCGAGTAAAGTTTGTCGTTATTAAGTCCACCAATCCGAAACTATACTTTTAAAGTCCATATCACCAGGTTGCCTGCGTCAAATTCCAACATCCAATATACCAGATAGGATGCCAAGAGCATGCTCTACAACCTGGGATCATCCATTTCTATCTACAGTAAAAGCTGTTCACCCTTTGTTTTTATAAACTCATCTTAATTCTGGGCTCAATAGTTTCATTTTATTACTATTTTACACATCATCCAATAAAATTTTCCAGGACAACTGTTTCAATGTCCATGTAAGTGTTCACTTTTGCTCAGTTTCCATGACTTTTCCAAACCTGGAAAATGAAAAAATAAATTCCATGTTTTCCATGGTTTCCAGGTACCGTGGGAACCCTGACTTAATCAGAGACTGGTGGTCACCACAGGTATTTCTAACAGGTGCTTATGAATCATGAAAAAAAAAACAATCCATGACTAAGTCCCTCACAGGTCCCTCAAACAGAAATTACAGCAATTTCCAGTTCAATAATCATCGCTTGTTTAGATGGTGAGTCATACCAACGTGCAAAGTGCTCTCTGCGAAATGAAGGTCAATCAGCATGTCATTCAGTGGTTTTAATGGGCAATAACATGGGCATATTTACAGGGGTCACACTGCATGTAAAAGAGAGCTTCTTTCAAACAGAGCTGAGATGTTTAAGAGCACAATGAATATGTTAAGTATATTAAGTAATACACTGTGATGCATCCAGCGACCTAAGAAACGGGGTTGCCACAGATAACTAGTTGAATGACTAGATTAAAAGATGAACAAGCAAAAAGGTTCAGAAATAAAAACCAACCTCCTCTAAAAACAAAACTAAAAGAGTGTCTTCTCCCACAGTTGAGTAAACTCATATTGTCCACTGTGCAGTCATTCGTCTGCCGACTCAGGCTCATCTTGAGGTTCAGGTTCCTCAGGCAGGCTTGGGGGCTGGAGGGTGACGCTGAGACGAGAGCGAGTTTTTCTGCGGCCAGCCCGGCTTCCTGTGGCACTCGTGGTGATGTCGGGGGACGTGTGCGCCACCCACGCAAGGCCAGAGGCTCCAGACTCGGATCCCTGCTCGCTCCGGTTCCTCAGGCTGCGCCGCACCGAGCCCCTGCCCGCCGCCACGGGCCTGAGCACGTCCTCGATGCTGAACTCTGCCTGCTGCCATGGTGCCAGAGTAGTGTTGTCTGTGTGTGAGGTCACTTCCTGTTGCTGCTGTGCCCCATTCTCCAGCCTATCTCTGTCTGTGTCTTTGCTGGACACATTAGCACTGCCCGAGTCATCCTCCAACCCAGAGGGAGCTTGGTGTTCAGACTCCCTCTCCTCAGTCACCTCCCTCTCCCCAGTCACCTCCCTCTCCTCAGTCACCTCCCTCTCCCCAGTCACCTCCCTCTCCTCAGTCACCTCCCTCTCCTCATCCTGCCCAAGAGCCTCCACCGCCGCTGTGCTGGGCTGCCGTAGGGAGCTCTTCCTTCTGGCTCTGCCTCGGTGTTTGATGGTTTGCTTCTGCTTGTCTGCCTGCACTGGCTTCCAGTGCTGCCGAGTCGCCACATCACATCCATCTCCCTCCACTGTAAGGGTGCGTCTGCAATCAGTGCTTGCCTCTGTCTGATCTTCCGTCTCCCTGCAGGGCTCGTGGGACGGCGGCGCTTCAACCCCATGGGTGTTGGCAGGCTCAGAGGAGTGGTGAGGGCTCAGCTCTGGTCTATCCCCATCATGATGGTCATGAGTCGCCTGGCCGAGGAGCACCGATTCTGCCTCGGTATGGATCTGTCCTCCTCTCTGCCCGGTTTCATTCTCATGTTCCTCACCAGCAGACTGGGCCTCAGACACGTGAGTAGCAGCATCAATGTGCAGGGCGCCACTTCTCCGGCCCCTGCTGCGTCTGACTGTGGGCTTGGCCGAGGCAGCCCCAGCTTTAGGGGTCTTGGGTTTAGGCTTGGGCCCTGGGCGGCCTTTGCCTCTGGGTGTGGTGCTGGAGGCAGTCTCAGAGAGCAAGCAACTCACCTCTGATACGGCTGCAGGAATTTCAGGTGAAGGCTTGGTTTCAGTGAGGTCGCTTGAGATTTCCTGAATGGACTCGGGGCAGAAGCGTTGGCGCCACCTGGTGGCTGCAGTGATGATATCACTCGCAGCTTCACTCTGGTTTTTCTGAGAAGACTCCTGAGACTTGCGACTTGCTTTTACTGTAAGATATGGAAATGAAATAATTAAAATAATTTCTGTCCACATTCATAACAACAGGTAAACATTCATCACTCCTCATCGGGGCACCAACAACTCTTAAACCAACCGCCAATTTAAGCTTCCTTTGTTGGTGTGTACCAATGATTGTAGAAACAATGGACAGCCTACGCTCAGTCAAAAGTGAAGCCACCGGAGGAAACGCCAGAAATGTAACCAAATATGGTTCATTCTGGGCAGACTTGGCTGATTTTCTGTTAACTCTAGGGTAAACCCTAACACTACGCATGCTCTGGCTCCATAAAGCACTTGCTGCACAGTCTCTCTCTTTACAGTCATTGGTGTGTACTAAACAATCATGGTCACACAGCGCCATTTTCACTTTGCTGTAAAACAACGTACAAATTATTTTTTTTAACATCAATACGGATATTGAAAACATGCAATTCAAGTACCAAGGCCAGGCAGGACAGATCATTCTAGTGCCCCTTTAGGGAGAATTGGGCTTAAGTCATGCTGCAAATGCTGTCAAATCTCAAGCACTTTCCATGGCTCCTGTTACATTTTACTTATTTCTGTGTCCTTGACAACACTCAATTATTTTTCAAAGAGTGTGAGACAAAGAGTGTTAGCTGTGTTGTCAAATGTAAAAAGTATCGCTGAGATCATGGTTAAGTGACTCCTTGTCTCATTCAGACATTGAGTGATAAATCAAGAGATTTCACTGATATTGATCTATTCAGCTGCAACGTCCATACCCTGATACAAGTGTGTAACTGGTCATACGTTTCTCCAGGCGGTTCATCATTCATTGCAGCTAAGGTTCAGTATATTTTCAGATTACTTCCAGACAAGAGCAACGTTCTTCACCTACATTATCTTCTTCTGTAAATGGCTTGGCTTTCAATTTGTATTTTAAGTTTTATATTGCTTTATCCAGTCTATTTATCTACTGATTCTTTGCTTCCTCAGTTATATATTTCATGACATTTTGTCAAGCCCTTTGGATAACCAATGACTATGAAATGTACTGTTCAAATCCATTTGCCTTCCCTGGCCTTAAAATAAATTAACAGAATGAAATCGCTGAAAGAAACACCATGGCAGCAGGACTGAAGGTCTTTTCTTTGAATTCTAAATACAAGCAATTTGTGCTCGGAAAGTTAATTGCTCCCTATTAACATCAAGGACATGAAGACTGGCTTTAGTCTCCACTCCAGCCCAGATCTGTCAATGGGATCTGTCAATTGAACAAACAAGAAATGCAGCAAAGGTCTCTCTCTGACTCATTCTCATGGTGACATTTCCAATACCAGCCCCAAATGGAAAAGAACATTGTCCACCATAACCGCCACCACAGGCAGCCTGGTGTATTCATTATGGTGTATTACCTGTGGATATTCCAGAAGGGTTAGCTGGAGTAACGCAGACACCATTGGAAAGCGGGGGTTCAAAGATGGGGCTGAGCAGAGGGTTCTTGGAGGCGTATGCTCTCTTCCCGTACAGTGAGCGGTCCACATCCTTACCTCCGAAACGCCGCTTTCCTGTAGAGTCCTTCAGATACCCCCGACCCCAAAAGAATATTTGAAATAACACAAGTATTCTCTTTTAATCAGTGTTTTTTTTTAAATTATTTCTGTATGCAAGGGTGCTTGACTGGGTTGAGTAAACCATTTCTATACGCAACACGCAAATGTGTCCTGGATACATTCAAGTACTGCCTACTCAACTGACGTCATCTACTTAAGCAGAAGTACGTACTGAAAGCTGGCTTTGTCCACAACGTCTGAATTTCGAAAAGCCCATAAAGATATATTACCAGTGAGTCAAACATCTTTGGTAAAACATAAAAGTTAATTTCAATAACCAATTACGCACCAAGTATGCCTAATGTCCAACGAGTTCACTTGACTCGCCCCCTTCCATCCCTCTAGCCAACTTGTTTAATGCAAAGATTAAGAGTTTTCTAAAGCCATAAGCTGCCAATAGTGAGTGCCCCCTCAAACACTATTAGGTTGATAAAGCCCAGCTAGCTAACAGAGTCATTCACAAGCCACTGTTTAGGTGCAACTGCTCGTGCTTTCTATTCAATTATTTGAGTTTTATTTATTTATAAAAAGCGAGGGGGCACAGTGAATAAAATGGGGGGGGGGGGGGCTGGTGCATTCAGTTTGTGCAAACGGAAATGATGTACGTGTCTATTTGCATATAGAGACTGGAAGTGAGATCTGTGGTCACTCGAGACACACGTGGACACGCATTCTAATGCGAGGTATGAACTGACGTACTTAGAGTTGTCCACTTCAGATCGGATCCCCTAAGACGCATGTTAATGCCAGGTGTGAACAGACTTCATGTCCAGCTCATACATTCACTTTGTTGGCTCATGCCGGCCTCAAAAAGTGCTTCACAGCAGCTTCCAAAGCAGATATTTTAGAATTCTTTCTGCATGTAAGGACATTACATCACTCTGTCTGTCAACAGAATGTTGCATTTATCTGTTGCTTTGGAGACTTCTTCACTGCATCACTGATGTACCCACCTCACACAGCATGTTCACTTTGGGGTCTCATGAGGACTTTGACTGCACTAGGAGAGCTCCAGTCATAACACAAAGCAAAACAAATATGTGAAAAGACTGATCCAACTTGAGCTTTTGACACACCTTCATCTTCCCTGAGGCTGAGAGAGCAGCAGAGCGGCTGGAAGTCCTCCTCTCTGTCTGGGGCTCGCTCTCAGCTACTGCGGCCGCCGCCGCCACCAGTGGCTGAAGGTAAGAAAGAGGCAACGTGCCAACACTGTTAGTACACAGGAATGCCCAATAAAGCCAGGGCCTAAGTTTGAAAAACAGTGAGGGAAGCATTCGTTTGAACAGACGCAACTCTGAAATCTTACTTTTCTCTTCCTGCCGCGGGGTCTGGCTGGGCTGCTTGAAGTGGCGGAGTCCTGCTGTTCCTGCTGCTGGAGAGGAGGAGGAGGTGGAGGCGGCTGCTGCTGCTGCTGCTGCGGGTAGGAAAGGAGCTCCAGCTCAGCTTCTGCGGGAGAAAAGCACACAGCTCACACTCAGCCTTTAATCTGACATCCACACAAACCCTTGCCATGGCAGCCTAGGAAGAAGGAGGAGGGCACACACATACATGAGAGGGAATCTGAGATGATGAGAGAATTAGAGAAGACTGTGAGAATGAGCGAGGGAGAGAGAGAGAGAGAAAGATCACAGAATCTGTACCTGTCTGCTCCTCTAAGAGAGGCTCCACTTGGCAAGGCGAGTTCATGTTAGGTGCCTGGGAGTCAGCCATCTTGTCTGAGGAGGCATCTTTGGGAATACCTGAGAGGTCAGATAGGCCTTAGGATGGGAGATCAGTGCAGGAGGCAATTATTTTCTCCTCCAAGTAACACAATTTATATTACCTGCAGTGTTCACCTCCGGTTCAACCTCATCATCTTCCTCAAGAAGAAGTCTGGGAATCTGAGAGAAGACATTTTTTTTTTACTTTAAAAAACTGAAAAAAAGTCTCAGAACAGACACTGGCTATGTCAAATGTCTCATGGGATACCAATCTAACAAATAAAGCTGCAGCAGTAAAAGTGACAATGCTGGCAACAGGCGCTTTGTGTAAATATTAAAGGATCAAATGTCAGCAGAAGACAAAACAATAAAACAGAGCTTTCTGTTAAGCCTCTGCTTAACGAAGTTGTGACATTTCACCAAGACACATTTCTCCTTGACCACAAGCTTGGCCAAGCCCCTGAAGTAATATCTAGTTTAATATTGTTCTCGAATGCCAAAGGTGAGTTTGAAACACAAACACACAGTGGAATTCAATTATTTTTCAAGGTAAGTGAAAAATGTCATTTGTTTTTTACTGTTTTTTTTTTTTTTTTTTTTTTTAAAGGTGCAGATTTACAGAAAACAAAAGGTTGGACAGAGCCACCTCTGGTCAGCCTTCTCTCTTCATAACACTGTGAATGATTCGAAAAGCAGCAGCTTATACTTTAACTGTGGTGTTAGTTGGATGCCTTTATTTGCTCGTATTCCTTTCAGTGCTGATATAGCATCATCACTCTCCCTCATTTCCTGTTTTAATCAAGTTAAACGCATAAACCACAATATATTCCGCCACTCTTTTGTTTAGGGAGGAGAAATACAGTACCATTTTTAGCATCCATTAGTTAATTAATTGAGAGTGCAAATCCACTATTCTGTAAGGCAGGAAAAGACAGATTTATACTACAAACGTTTTATAAGATTATTATGCAACCATACTTGTCTAAATTACTGACTAAATACCTGCTTCAAATATTGATTATCAGCCCAAGGCTTGACAGTGTGAGTATTTCATTCACTTTTCCTGAGAGTGCACATTAGTAAAATCAAACACCAGCATCTGCGTAAGTATATCTTAGTATACACACTGTAAACACTGTATTTTTTTGTGTATGTAAGTATGTAAAGTATTTAGATATGAATAGTTTTTGCTGTTTTTTTTTTGTGGCCAATTATACAACCTACACCTTTATTTAAACAGGTTCACAGATCTTTATAGACTAAGGGACCATCGATCATTGATAAAGTAACATTACCTGTTCCTCTGCATCTTGGAGTATGAGATCACTGCTCACAGCTGCTTCAGGGCCTTCGGTCTGGCCAAGGGTTGGTGAGCCACTACCGGCCTCTGGACTGCTGAAGTCAGGCTGTGAAAGTGGAGCTTCATTTCCCAGTGCAGTCTTTAGCACTGGACACAGCTCTGCGCCTGCAGAGGCTGGGTGACGGAATGGGGTGCTACCCTTCTTTAGTGGGGTGCTTGAAGGGAGAGTCTTGTCAAAAAACTCAGGAGAGAGCGGCGCACCAAAGTGCACCCGCTTCCGTTCCGAATGGCGTTGGCCGCGAAGTGTCTTCTTCCCCAAGGCAGATGGCGAGGCCGTGCAGCTGGGTCTCCTGCTCTC